>NW_016107945.1:638074-712494 GCF_001604975.1 Cebus imitator
TGGCCGGCACAGCCGCGCTGGCCGAAACAGCCGCGCTGGTGACCGTGGAGCACCTCTGCCCGGGAATTTCCTAGTCTGTGGGCAATAAAAACACGGCGTCCACTCACCCTCTGCGCTTTCACTGGGAGCTGCAATCCTGAGCTGTTCCTAAACGGCCATCTTGGATCACCCCCCCTGTCTCTTGATTAATGCACATAAAGTATAAAAATAATTTTAAAACTAATTCAAGAATAGAACAAATAAGAAATATCATAGGATTAATAAGTTATCTTAACTGGACATTCACACACATCACAAAGCAAGGGTTCAGGAGAGATCAAGCTGAAGAGGTTTCTGGTGGAGGAAGGTCAACTCTAAGAAAAATCGTTGGAAGTTGATGGGATGTGAAAACATCATCTGTTGAAATTACTTCCACAGTGAGAGAGTAACACCTTTCTCTTTAATAAATCATTACGTCTCCACTGTCCGTTGTACTTTGGCCCCTGGCTTTTTACAATAGCTGCAAAGTATCCATTGTGCCTGTAGGGCTAGACAGCAATAGCAATGATAACAAGATAAGTTGACAACTATGATTCATTAAATGCATACTGCATGCATACATGGTGCTCATTTGTATTAGCTAGATAATTTGTAAAGCAGCTATAATAATCCTCATTTTTCAGAAGAAGAACCTGATGCTTAGATCACAATGCAGTTTATCTAAGATCACATAATGAAAGTAGCATAACTTGGATTATAACTCACACCCATCTGACTCTTAAATTTAAGCTAGTAACCATTGCATTACACAGTGCTTTTTGGAGGGAATGAGCTCATCAAAGAAGGACATACCTTGTAAGCTCTCTGGAAAGACTCAAGTTATAGATGTGAAAAAGCTTTGAAAGCCAGAGAGTGCTACAGCAATGCAAGGCATTGTTCCCTTTTGTTTACTTTTCTTTGTTTTTCACCTTTTCTGTCATCACCATTGGTAAATAGGAGAATCATATTAAAAACGTGCAATTCTCTTCAGGTTATTCTCTAGATCCATCCTATAATGAAACATACTCTTCAGTACCTAAGACAGTATCAAATAGTAGAATTACAGTAAGATAAACCTCTAACCTCAATAATTCAAACTCTACATATCACCCTTTATTTTCTATTAATCTAACTTTTTGTAATGTATAGCCAAACAGAGGGATCACCTAATAAACCTGACTCAAGTCTTCACCTTCAAGTATTGCATAAAAGCAAAAATATACCAATGAAAGTAGAAGGCCTCTGTAAAATTACTGCAAAGTACACAATTTTAAAAAGTAAAACAAATCGTAAAGTAATCAGTCCTACAGAAATGACATCCCTAACCTTTCCCTAAATTACATGAAGGTTGTGACATTTCGTGGCCACTGGCACAGCTAAATATAAACGGATTATTCTGTGCCTGCTCCTCGTGCTTTTGCTGACTGACACAACAATTAAGGCAACAAGTTTCCTTCGTAAATTATAGCTCCATGCAGCTTTGAGTAAGCAGAAAGTGTACATTAGAAATATTTTTAGCTTGACGTGAAACTTTCCAAAGGTTCCTAATTAAGCAGTTAAGTCCAAGAAACTGTAATTGCAACTGCCAAAATAACTGGGAAATCATACCTTGGGTGGGATCAATCTTAAACTATTTGTTGGAAAATCTTATGAAAAGACTTTATTATTCTTTAACATCCTCTTAACAGAAGGGTATTTCTAATATTGCCCATATTGTGAGAAATGCAGGTGCACTGTTTATTTGCAGGGTATATATATAGTGATACTATATATATATATATCTACTAGCAAATATAAATACTAGCAAAAAGAATGACTGTAAGCATTGGCCATTTGTGACTAGAAAATAAACCTCCAGAGTCTTGTCCTATACTGAACACTGAGAGAGAGTATCACCAACCCGTGGGTCAGATGTAGATTCCCACCACGGATTCAGCTACCAGAAACAGCAAAAGAGGTCTTTTTAGAACACCATTTCATAACTTGATCCAAAAGCTATTTAACCCCCATAGATGAGTCATATTTCCGAAGGAATAGTAGCAGAGTTTTATGCATACTATTTCTAAAAAGCTCAGATATCAGATATTGTTATATGAAAGTAATGATTATTATACTTTAAATGCTTTCAGATGAAAATGTCAGTTGTGTTCATGAGAATGTTCAGAGTCATTAGTATATATGAACTTAAAATAGTCATCTAGCTCCTGTTGTCACAAAAATCATGTTATGGTCACAGGTGCAGTTACCTCGATAAATCTGTGAAGATGTTTAGAGGATTTTATATTCATGTAATTTTAAATAATCATATTAAAGTGGTGTTTATTTAACTATTCTTTTTATTTGAATTTCTTTATGTTATTGCTTTGATTCAGTCTAATCCCAAATTAGAAATGATGGTAGCAGAGAATAAGAGGCACAAAATGGGCTGTCAGTAAAACTTTTTTGACAGCTACATTTGTGGAATACTTACCATGGGCACTAGATAATGCATGCATTTACTCACTGAATGTTAAAGCCATTCTACTCAGATGAGGAGACTAAGGGTCAGAGAGGTTAGGAAGCCTGTCCAGGGTGACACAATACAAAGTGTCATCAATTGGGTTTGTACTCAGCCACTCTGGCTACTGCTGACTATTAACATCAGCAACATGTTAATGGGTGAACCCTTGTTAAGTGACTCAAGAATGGATGCAAACTGCTTCAGCTTAGAGGAGATAATCAGACAACAGAATATGGTATTAAAAAATGAGACTTAGTTTTAAACAAACACATCACATTTGTTTCATGTATATATAGTTTGAGAATAGGTCCCTTGGAACACTCTCATCCTATACTGATGGCACCACCATTTGTCAAAGAGTTGTGGAGCTATCCTTGGGAACTGACTTTAGAATCAATTAATAAGCCACAGTCTTACACAATGTAGCTGAATGGCTTCACAGTCTCACCTCTCTTTTTCTAAAACTGAAGTGGGGCCTGGCACAGTGGCTCACACCTGTAATCCCAACATTGAGGTGGGAGGAACTTGATCCCAGGAGTTTGAGACCAGCCTAGGAGACCTCATCTCTACAGAAAAGAAAAAAAAAAGTATTAGCCAAGCATGGTGGTGCATGCCCTGTAGTTCCAGCTACTTGGGAGGCTGAAGCAGAAGGGACACTTGAGCCCAGGAGGTCAAGTGAGTCACTCACTGCAGCGAGTCACCATTGTGACACTGGGTGGCAGAGCAAGGCTCTTTCTCAAAAAAAAAGAGGACTACCCTGGTTGCTTATGTACCTTCCTCCCCAAACTTGGCTCTAAATGACATTTGACTGTTAAAAGTATCAAATTCACGCTCAAGGGGCAAAAATGTGCCAGTTGTCAAAGTAGTCAAAAGGTTCTGCTGCATTTTATTTCAATCAATTCCAAAAATGTTTTGAGTAATGAAGGGATTATTATAAAATGTGTAGTCAATTAAGTTGGAAGATCTGATGAGGATCCTACTCATTTGGATACATAAGTTATTTAAAAGACCCCCAAAACAGGCCTAATTCCTTTAAAGTCCATGTGTGAAACTTCTGCCTTTGCTCCACTTTCTGTGCTAGGGAATAGGGGGACATGGGATGGAATAGAAAGTAAGGTGGATAGTTACTGATTTTTTTTCCCCTTTAGAATGTTATAAGGTTGATGTCATCCAAAAAAAAAAAAAAAATTCTGGACCTCCAATAGCATCTTTACATGGTTGTGGTAGTGATAGGGGGTGGTCAACAGCATTTACCAGAAGTAGAAAAGTAAAGGATTTTAATTGAGAATTGGCCTTAGAGAAAGCTTAAAAGTCAAAACTTTGTCCTTGGAACCCTCTTAGGTCTCCCCAGAGCCTTTATTTCTTCTCTCATTGAGCTTCACCCCTCCTCCAATCATCCTCCCATCACCTTTATTTCAATGCTTCCTATCAGAAAAGTACTAGCTAATGGCAGCTTGTCATTCTATATATGGTGAACCACTTATATTTGCATTATACAATGACACTTTCAGAGAAGGAAAAAGCAAACTAAGCCACAGAGGAAAGCCTCTATCCTCTGCACCCACTTCTCTTGAAGGAGACTTGCAAACCAAACCATCTCTGACACTTAGAGTGGTAGCACCTTCCTTAGATGGGGAAAATCAAATAGCTTATAAGATTACATGAAATTTACTGGTATAATCGCAATAATAAACCGTAAGCTATGAGTCTTTGAAGAGACCCTTGAATTTCTAGCATTGTGTCTCCATCCAGAAAAGAAAAGAAAGAAAAAAAAAAACAAAAACTCCCAATGAAAACCAACCAATTTTAAAGGAAATACCTGAAACTAGCCTAGTTCATGTCCCAAGGAGGCAAGGATACCAGAGCTGTGGTATTTGGTAAGCACTTGAAAGGCCAGCAGTGGCCTCATCATGTAAATATCTTTATGATAAACTCTCAGAACAGCCTTTTTTTTTTTTTTTAACTTTAAGTTTCAGGATACATGTGCAGAACGTGCAGGTTTGTTACATAGGTGTATCTGTGCCATGCTGGTTTGCTGCACCTAGCAACCTGTCATCTGGGTTTTAAGCCCTGCATGCATTAGCTATTTGTACTGATGCTCTTCCTCCCTTCGCCCCACCCCAACCCCTGCCAGCCCCAGGTATGTGTAGTTCTCCTTAATAGTGATAAAGTTTACCCTTGACAAGAATGTAACATTGATCAACATTAACACTGAGTAATGCTGGTTCATTAATGACGAATATATTTAATTAACAAGATTAAACTTAAAGTTTTCTTGTGCAATTTGGCATGAAGAGAGGGGAACCCTGACATAGTTTTGTAACTCAAATAACTTTACACATCCCTAAAAGTCTGACCCAAAAGAAAAATGACAGACAACTTATAAAAACATCAGCTCAGCCTTCAGACATCTCATTGGCAAGGTTAAACATATCTACATGAATCCACTCCACTATGAAACAGCCAGCTATGTATTGATTGAAAGAAAAAAGAGAGAGGTGGGTCAATATAACAAGCCATATATCCAACAGAAATTGAAATTTGAATTATTAAATCTAGGCGTCCCCAAAGTAATCATTAAATATTCAAGTAAATAGAGAAGGATCAAAGCAATGATCCAGGATCAATGCTGTTAAAATGCAAAGGAACATATTAATACTGTTAAATTAAGGCAGATGTTTCTGTTTGTTTTGTATAAATTTAAGGGGTACAAGTACAGTTTTGTTGGGTGTATTTGGTAGTGGTAAATACTGGGCTTTTAGTGTAACCACCACCCAAGTAGTATACATTGTATCCATTCAGTAATTTCTCATTTCTCACTTGCCCACCCATCCCAGTCTCCAGTAACTGTTATTCCACACTGTATGTTCATGTGTGCACATTGTTTAGCCCCAACTTATAAGTGAAAACATGTATGATATGATTTGGCTGTGTCCCCACCCAAATCTCATCTTGAATTGTAGTTCCCATAATCCCCATGTATCATGGGAGGGACCCAGTGGGTTATTTAATCATGGGGGCAATTACCCCCATGCTGTTCCGTGTTAGTGAGTGAGTTCTCACAAGGTCTGATGGTTTTATAGGGGGCTTCTCCCGATTTACTCAGCACTTCTTGCTGCTCCCATGTAAAGAAGGACATATTTGCTTCCCCTTCTGCCATAATTGTAAGTTTCCTAAGGTCTCTGCAGCCATGCTAAACTGTGAGTCAAATATTTCTGCTTCCTTTATAAATGACCCATTCTCAGGCATGTCTTTATTAACAGTATGAGAACAGACTAATACAATGTTATATTTGACTCTCTGTTTCTGAGTTGTTTCACTTAATAACATACAGTTCCATCTGTGATGTGGCAAAAAATTTCATTCTTTTTAATGTCTGAGTAGCAAATCACACACACACACACGCACACACCAAATTTTCCTTATCCAGTCATCCTTTGATGGACATTTACATTGATTACATATATTTGTATTGTGAATAATGTTGCAATAAACATAAAAGTGCAGGCATCCTTTTGATATCACAATTTCTTTTCCTTTGCGTAGTTAGCCAGTAGTGGGATTGCTGGATTGAATAGTAGCTCTATTTTTAGTTCTTTGAGAAATCTCTGTAGTGTTTTCCATAGACGTTGTACTAATTTACATTCCCACCAACAGTATATAAACATTCCCTTTTCTCTACATCCTTGTCAACATCTGTTATTTTTTGTATTTTTAATGATAGAAAGATATTTCTGATTCCTCAAAAGACACTGTTTTTAAGAAGATCTGAGAAGTTCAGTTGAGTCATAAACTGGTGCCATGTGGCTCCATGTTGGCATGTGCAAAATTGATGATCGGCAAGAACTACATGCCCACCAGACAGATTCAGGGAAAAGGTGGCAAGGAGACAGAGCTAAAAAATTCCAGCAATTTAAAACTTAAACAATGTATCCATGTTTCTTTCCACATAGCCTTCTGTGTTTGTAGAGAGAGAGGTCCTCTTCAAGGTGATTCATCAACAATAGAAAAGTCTTTGAACCATTGATCCTATAAGGTCTTAACTCTCTACTCATGAACTGTCTGTCTCTCCACTTAGCGGTAGATTTATTTCTAGTAATTCACAAACGACCCCCAGAGTCACCAACTTCTTGGAATTTATAACACACAATCCAAAATAAATCTTAAACGTTCTACTATACAAAAACATTTTTTCTGCATCAAACATATTCCTTATCTAAATATATTGGTTCTACAGAGAATGTTTTTTGAAGATGTCAGCTTATACAGGTTTCCTTCTTGTACACTTAATCAATTCATGATTTTTTAAGACAAGAAATTTTGTAACATTAGGGTCTTTTTTTACCCAGTTAAAAATGCTTATTTAGAAGAATAAGTTTTTATGAGTTCTAGGAAGATATATTGTCAGGTAATAGATACAAGGCTGGCTGTCTTAGATCAGCCAACTTCGTGGATAACAGAATTGTTGTCCAGTGCAAATGAAATATGAGTTAAAGTCTGGACTTGAGTTTGGATCTAAAGTAGTTTACTTATCTGAGATAGCTTGCACAGTTGGCATAATCTACAATGGCATTCATTTCAGAGTTACTCAAAGTCTGCTTTCTATGTAAAAGAGAGGCAGAGCTATGTCTTCTTAGCTCTTGCTCTGATTCAGATCTATTAAATGATTTTTATTGAGAGCCTACTACATACATAGCAGCAGCACTCTGTCCATTTCAATTAACTCCTGGAAAATGCATCTCTGGTATAACTCTTGTTCCCAGATCTCCTGTGGGAATAATAATCTTTCACACTTACCTAGTTCCTGGAGATGCTGTGATAATTGACAAGTGAATGTTAGTGAAGTACTTGAAATCCTCAGATGAACCTGTTATGTAAACATGGAAGAGTGCTGTCTTTCCAGGCCACAGCCATAGCTGGAGCTTCTCTAAACAATGATGGTTTTTTCCTGGTTGGGTGCTACTTGCCTGAGGCTCTCTTGTTTTGAGATAGCTGGTGTGTCCTTTATTAATATGTATCCCTGACTCTTGGCCCAGTGAAAGACAAAGATATGATGACCAAATTATATTTTACATGGGCTAAATGTCTCCTAATCTCTCATTTCTTTTGAATGGAGTGCCTCAAATCTTGGTGATTCATTTTAAAAAAAAAGCGACTGAGAAAGATTTGCTTTTTGACTAACAGATACTCCTCATGTTCAGGAAGATTGTTGCAAAGATACTAAAACTTTCCAAATAATTGTCTGCTTAGAAATTGGTTCATATATAATGGAAGGGAGCAATTTTTCAAATTCTATCAAATTTCAAAATAATTTAAGTAATCATCACATTAAAACAGTGTATTATCAGATTAAGGATGGTATTATAACTTTTTCAAGTAGTTCAAACATTAGAAAGCTACTCATATGAAGATTTTGTAGTAGACTCACCGAACATCTTGCAAATTTATTTTGTAAGTTGCTGAAAACTCCTACTATTTTAAATTGTCAACATACATCTGAAATTATTGGTTCAATGACACTTTCTACAAAATACAATTTTGTGTCTCCTGTAATGTGTGTCAACAGTTATCAGTATTAATTAGTACTCAGCAGTCAGGAACCGAGCTCATTTCCAGCTGTTAATCTGGAACCAGCTCAACAAAAAGTCCCATTATCTAAACAAGCCTGGCTATGAGTCCTTCAACCTAAATGTCATAGTTTTCTGAGTAAAGCTTTATATCCACTTGTTTTTTTTAATACCTAAATTATTATTATCATGGCTTGCAATTTACTGAAAAGATCACTTTCTGAAGAAGATATGAAGAAGAAAAACACAAACTTTTATCCAAAGTAGATTTTAGACTTTTTTAGTCTTTGATATATATTCAACTGATCTGAGTCCCATCAACTTCCTTCCACCCTCTACATTCATTTACATAAAATCTAAGTTATTCTGTAAATGCTGTAGGGGCAAATTAATACTTTTAAAATTACCTATACTTACTTTAAAAAGTTGAGAATAGTTACGATTTGTGTGGTAAAATTATACTTTACAGAATTGTTTTTCTTGAAAATAATTGAGATGCTTTTTTCAGAATATATGTATATATATATTTGGATTGATACCAATATATTTCTTTTTTTATTATACTTTAAGTTCTGGAGTACATGTGCAGAACATGCAGGTTTGTTACATAGGCATACATGTGCCATGTTAGTTTGCTGCATTCATCACCCCGTCATCTGCATTAGGTATTTCTCCTAATGCTGTCTCTCCCCTATCTCCCCACCCCCTGCTATCCCTCCCCATCCCCAACCCTCCAACAGGCCCTGGTGTGTGATGTTCCCCTCCCTGTGTCTGTGTGTTCTTATTGTTCAATACCCACTTATGAGTGAGAACATGCAGTGTTTGGTTTTCTAGTCTTGTGCCAGTTTGCTGAGAATGCTGGTTTCCACCTCCATCCATGTCCCTGCAAAGGACATGAACTCATCCTTTTCTATGGCTGCGTAGTATTCCATGGTGTATATGTGTCACATGTGCTTTATCCAGTCTATCATTGATGGGCATTTGGGTTGGTTCCAGGTCTTTGCTATTGTGAACAGTGCCACGATGAACACATGTGTGCATGTGTCTTCATAATAGAATGATTTATAATCCTTTGGATATATACCCAGTAAAGGGATTGCTGGGTCAAATGGTATTTCTATTTCTAGATCCTTGAGAAATCACCACACTGTCTTCCACAATGGTTGAACTAATTTACACTCCCACCAACAGTGTAAAAGCATTCCTATTTCTTCATGTCCTCTCCAGCATCTGTTGTGTCCTGATTTTTTAATGATTGCCTTTCTAAGTGGCATAAGATAGTATCTCATTGTGGTTTTGATTTGCATTTCTCTAATAACCAGTGACAATGAACTTTTTTTTCATATGTTTGATAGCTGCATAAATGCATAAATGCCTTCTTTTGAGAAGAGCCTGTTCATATCTTTTGTCTAATTTTTGATGGGGTTGTTTTTTTCTTATAAATTTGTTTAAGTTCTTTGTAGATATTAGCCCTTTGTCAGATGGGTAGATTGCAAAATTTTTTTCCCATTCTGTTGGTTGCCAGTTCACTCTGATGATAGTTTCTTTTGCTGTGCAGAAGCTCTTATGGTCAATTAGATTTCATTTGTCTATTTTGGCTTTTGATGTAATTTCACCTTATTACTCTAAATAGGGATAATGTAAAAACAGGTAGCTAGAGATGGAGGTAGTTCACTGCATATGTAAATACATATACACATAGTATTCGTAGTTACTATCCCTTCTGTTTCTCTTTTTTCTTCAGTAAAACTAATTAATAAATGGCAAGGCTGTCTGTGGCCTTCCTAATAGTGTTTAAAATGAACTCTTTAGCCATATTAAAGAGAGCACAAACAATTTAAGTATGAGTAAATGGGACATATTCCATGATATTTATAAAAATATGAATGTCTGCCTTCCCCAGTGGTTTGTTGGAAGTGGCTCATACAAGCTTCTGAGAGCTGGAAGTTAAATTTTCTGGATTTTTGAAAGTAGATTAATACATCAAAGAGATCTACTCTCCCATGTTTATTGCAGCACTATTCACAGTAGCCGAAATACAGAATCAACCTATGAGCCCATCAATGGATGAATGGATTTTTTAAAATTTGGTATATATACACAATGGAATATTATTCAGCCATAAAAATAATGAAATCCCGTCATTTGCAACAACATGGATGGAATTGGAGGCTATTACATTAAGTGAAATAAGCCAGGCATGGAAAGACAAAGATCACATTCTCACTCATACATGGGAGCTAAAAAAGTGGATCTCATGAAGATGGAGAGTAGACTTGTGGTCACCAGAGATCAGGGAAGGCAGTGGGGAGAAGGGGAAAAAATATATATGAACGTGTTTATTACCACTGAACTATACACTTAATGATAAAGATGTTAAATTGTATATATATACTTTACCTCAATGAAAAATAAGATAAAATAATTTTTAGGAATTCTATGAGCCAATTTTTAAACACACACATTAAACAATTATATAAACTTATAATTAAATAAAATACATTAAAAAAATAAATACTCAAAACTCATCACTCTCTAATTATTGTATTGTCTATGTTCTTGGAATTATGTATTGTCTCTACATGATGAAATATTATAGTGAGCTCCTGTTACACACTTCTTCACAACTTCAGTCAGTGACATCTCTTTTTTAAGCTTAAAATTGTAGAAATATTTATACCACGGGAAACAGCAAATGCTGTGCATTAGCATTTTTTTCCTGGAGAGTTGTTTATTAAACAATTAATAGCACACTACCAGTTTATCCTAACAAAATTTTTAGATAAATAATTATGTTGATCCTTTATATCAATGTATCCCTCCCTCCTGATAGACTTTAGTCAAAGTGAACAAAGTGCATTTTATATTCCAGTCTTCTAATAGACTATGTATTTCTCTTAAGTTCTGTGAAAAGTGCTTTGCGATTTTGTGATTCTAAGCCCTCTTTCTAAATTTGAACTTCAGGTGGGATCCTAGACGATACTGAACATTTCTTTCCTTTTGGGAGGCTGTGAGGAGACCGTGTCTCCCACTGTTGCCCAGGCTGGAGTGCGGTGATGCCATCTCAGCTCACTGAAACTATCGCCTCCCAGGTTCAAGCGATTCTCCTGCCTCAACCACTTGAGTAGATGGGACTACAGGCATATGCCACTATGCCCAGCTCATTTTTGTATTGTTATTAGAGACAAGATTTCATCATGTTGGCCAAACTGGTCTCCAACTCCTGGCCTCAAGTGAGCCACCCACCTCTTTTTTAATGTAGGTTAGCAAATAATTTTTGTTTTGCACCCTTCTGTGGGGCAGCCCTGGCTGACGTGCAGCCAGGTTGAATGCTTGTTCTGCATCCAGCAGCAGGAATGAAGCTTAACAGGCACTGAAGGGAAGTGGAGCAACCTTGGGGAAGAGGAGGACTCAGTATAAATGTAGCACACCAAAGTAATTCATCAGTAGTGCCCTTTCCAATAATGGCCCAAGTCTTCACAGTTCCACTTCCATTCATTTTTATTTTGTGGCATATTATCATGTTTCTTAAAAATATTTAGAGAAATGTGTAGTTGGATTATAATGTGCACAATGAACCTTAAAGTAAAGCTGTATTTATTACTTTCTGCCCACCTCCCAGATGGAATAAATACACCTTTTTTTTTTTGTAAATCACTTCTAACAGGAACCACGACAGACTAAATCATTCCAGTGTCCTACTTTGTAGTGAAGTATCTGTGTAATGAGGTTATAATGACCTAATAAATAGATATACCATGAGAATGCTTAAGAATCTGCATGCAGCATTACCTTCAAGATTTAAATTAGTTATTCTCTGAAAATATAATACAGATTTTTTTTTACAATCTGGTTGTATCGAACTTTCAAATTAACCAACTAATGGTACATATAAAATAATTATAATCACACTTTACTTAGACAACACTAATATGGGATGATCAGAGTATTACCTATGATGACAAAACTGTTAACAGATTACATAGCTTTTTTAGATAAAAATTTTTCTTACTACTAATATGTGTTTATATATGTAAAAAATCAATATTACTATAGAATTATGCTAAAGTTTTTAAAAACAATCCAAAAAAGTTTATGATGTCTACCTTTAAGTCTTAAAAGAGAGAATAAGAGTGAGTATATGATAAAGGATTCTTTTATTATAGTTTAGTCCTTTGAGGTGTTGTGTTTTCTATTCGTCTTTTTTATAATGTCAAAACATGAAAAAATCATCTAAATGACTTGTTAAGGAGCTAGTAAACTCTTTATACATACATACACACACACACACACACACACACACACACACACACAGTCCATGGTTTGTGTGTTTGTGTGCATGTATAGATTAGAGCAAGCAGATTAACTTTATAATGCTAGTTGAGAAGTGTCATTTATGAGTTCACAATTTTCCAATTGTAATTTCATAGCCTTGTGGAAGGAAAGACATAATTATCATTTCTAGTGTCCCTAGCCTCACTGAGCAAATGGCTCTTGATATTGACATTTTGTACCATGGATAATGATGCTCTCCCTTCATTCAGTGGAACAAGAAGTGCTATATAAGCACTCAGTCATCAATAGCCATTGTTTTATCATCAATTATCACACATTAGAAAAGAAACAGCACGAAGCCTCACCCAGTACAAATTATTATGTTCTCACCAAGCCTCACCAGTATTAAACATTCAAATTTAATTCAGACTTCTGATAGGAAGATAAGAAACTATGCCACGGTGGACCAAATGTTTTTAACCAGTTCTAGCATTTTAAACAAAATAAATTAAAATGATTTGAAATTTAAATGTTTATTTTTAAGGAACATGAAACTCTGGCTAAAATTAACTAGGCACTTAAAAAGTTCATCACCTAGTTACACTAAATATATTATTTTGCTAAAATGCCAGGTTAAAAGAAGGAATTATTAAAATAAATTACAGTACAAATAAAGGTGATCTGTGTTTTTGTCTATATCAGTATGCATACATACATGCACAAAAAAAATAAGCAAAAGTAAGTGGGTCTTAATTCAATGCACTACAGTCCATTACATTTATAGACAAATCTAGTATACAAAAATTTTATTGTTTGGTCAAGTATTTTTATTTATACTGACAAGACACCAAGGAAATGATATTCATATGGCTTAATGTAGTTTGGAAAGGCACTCTGGTGAAATTTTGGCTAATATTAGACTGGAGGGAGAAAGCACTATTATGGAAACCAAGGTCTTGGAAGTGAGTGGTCTATGAGTCGGAAGTATATTATGCTGCAGAAATAATGAGTGCTACCAGCTGAGATATAAAATCCACCATGCAGATTTCACCCTTTGGTATAGATGAGATTTTAAATTAGATTTTAGCTAAACGCCTATTTTCTGAAAATCTTAACTAAAATTGTTGCCTGAAATTTGTCAGTATACCTGGCTTTATCTTAAGATTTAATTAACCAAGAAGTTGAATACAGGATCCTGTATAAAACCATTGTAATTCACATCCATACCTCTCAAAAGAGCAAAATGAGAGGGTTTGTTCCCTGTGAATTGGGGAAAGTATACACTTTTACTGTGTAAATTTTGAATGAACATTTTAAAATGTCTTTATTAGGCACAGCTGCATACAAATGGTATTTCTATTTTGGCTCTGTTCTGTTAGCGATTCTGTTGTTTCTATCATCAGCTTTTTTCCTTTTTTATTCAAGCATTCTAGACAGAGTCCCTCTAAGAAATCAAAACAGATGAGACTGGTTTAGAGTACAGCCTACCTAGCATGTATTTCTTTGCTCAATTTTTGTATTACAGTAATCTTGAGGTTGGCAATGACATAAGCCTCTTACCTTAAAAGGTTCAGATTCCCTATATAAATTTTAGGTTCTTAGATAAGGAGTTTTTTTTTCATGGTTGTAAAATGTATTATTTAATAAGACTTTAATAATAAAAGTAGGCCAGTAATTTTACCAAATCCTTGATAGAAATATATATGTATGTATACACACACATCACATATGTATTTGTGTATATATATGTACTTGTATGTGTATTTAAATGAAGATGCTTTCCAGGTTGATAGACAAGTTGGGAAAAGAAAATATGGCATGAGTTCATTTCTTTAAGACTCCCCTGCCCCAGTGAATCCTTATAAAAATATTAGACTAATGATGGAAATTTGTCAAGTTACAGAATAAGAAAATACGTTAAATCTGAATATATGGTACTGACTATGGCCAACAAATAATTCTTTTAAAGAAGTATCTAATGAAAAAGAAATATTTATGCATTAAGAAAGTGCCCAGGATCTAGACTGTTGCAATGTGGAGGTCCCCATGGCCAGCAGATCTACTCCGTGGCCAACTCCGATGATGTAGCTGCACACACCCCAGGGCTATAGTAGAAGAATCCCAGACCCTGCCCCACCTCCTTGGGGCTGGAGTTGCAGAATGCTGGGGACATGCCTGAGGGTTATGGGCATACATGCTTAAGCAGAACAAAGGAGTATATATCAGACCCAGAGAGAAAAAGATACTCTGTCACAAGGTGGCAAGCCCAGCACAGGCTGTGAAGGCTCTTAACACCCAGTAAGGAAATATCCCAGGCCCATAGCACTCATGTGACCATGCAGGAGCCAACAATCTGTGCATGACTGCCTTTCCCAACAGAAAGATATGTGACTAGAAATAAAAAAGCACCACTCAAACTATTCTTAATAATTTTTTTTCAAAGAAATAAAGCACTTATTCTCAGGTTTCTAATGTTTTAACTTACAGTATGCTAAACACATATTCATCTTATTCTTTTTCCATTTCCCTAGGCATTTATAAGTGGCAATGAGAGAATTCTTAATGTTTTATTAAAAATTTTTAAAGGCCATGGATCAATCATAATTTTTCCATTGATTATTAAGATCACTTTCCAGTTTCAATTTTGAGGCATTTTCGTGGTCCCACACAACTGCACAAAGACTGACTGTATGCTTCTAATGTTGGTGTATTCTACAGGAGGGGCAGTTTACAACAAAGCAAGTTTACAGGATGAAGCCTTCTCAATTGCTTCAGTAATGACCTTGATATTCTGTCTTTGTGATTAAGCATAAAACTAAAAGACCTTAGAATGTAGGTGAGCATCAATCCAGTGAAATAATTTGTGTTTTTTGCATATTTACAAGTCAGGGAAGACAAAACAATGGTAGCTTTGTTGACCCAGTACACTGATTTGTGACCTGAAATATTGGAAATTCTCTCAGTAGATGTTACATCACAGACTGATTATTAACAGTTATTTATTGATAGCCCAATATGTATGCAATAGAGGATACGCAAGTGCATGGCATGGACCCTACTCAAAGAGTTCATAGTTTAATTGAAGAATAAAAGTAGTTTCACTAATTTAATCAGTAAAAAATTTCTTGAATGCCTACTATGTGCTGGGCATTGGGCAAACTCTTGGGATTCATGAGAAAACATAATGCACAAAGAACTCTTGCCTCATAGAACTTGCATTCCTCAATAGTGAGTAAGAAAAGTATATTTGAGTGAAGAATGGTGTAGATCAAAAAGGAGAACAAATAGGGCTTAAGAGGTTGTGAGAAGTCATTGGAGAAAGTAGAATTTGAGCTGACTCATAGCTAGTAGAACTATATATGGAGTATACCTTAGAATAAACTTATTCTAAATTTTTCCCATGGTATTTAACTTTAAAATACATTTTTGCTTTGAAAAAATTCATTTATAAATACAAAGAAAAATTTCACAGATACTGAGCTATGTTTTAAAATTGTTTCCATATTTCCACAAAAATATATGCGTGGCATGTCTCTACATCCATAGATATTTATTTCAAAAGTTGGTTTGCATTTGCTTGCCGAGATCAGATGTTGCTATGTTTCTGTCACTTCATACTCTTTCTCCAAGAAAAAAGACTTTTGCTGACACATATAAATTTGGGGAGGGTTAGACCATTTTCTTATTGTGGAATATGTATACATATTTATATATATTTATATTTTTCCAATATAAATGTTGGAAAATAGCTTTCTGAAAATAGTAACCTTCAAAATGTGATTTTTTTACATTGTTGCTCTCCAACCCTTAGATTTGTATTTTCAGTTTGGTACATTTTTTCCTTTATATTTAATTTTGCTATTTTTTCTCTTAAACATTCTGGTTGTATATCCCATTTAGTTGCCTTTCTAAGAATAGCTTTCTTATATAAAGCATATCTGTATTGTCTGATCCTTCCATTCCAAGGTGTTCTCCAATTCTGTATCTTGATTGTGGTGGTGGTAATAAATCTTTGCATGTAATAAAATTTCATAAAATTATACACACACATTCAAAAGACTGTAAAAACTGGTGAAATTTAATTAATATCTACAGTTTAGTTAATTTCATTGTGTCACCGCCGCTTTCTTGGTTTTGATGAAGTGTTATACTTATGTAAGGTGTTACCATGGACGAAGCTGCATGAAATCTACATAGAACCTTTCGATGCTAGTTTTGCAGTTTTTATGAGACTATACATATTTCAAAATAAGTTTTTTAGGGTATTCTCTAGTTTTCATCTTTATTCAGATTAGACCTGTTTATGTCATGTAAATGTAAAAGGTTTATATACTCAAAGAGCATATGAACTTCTTTAAAAAATTCCAAGGCTCTCTGGTATGACACAGAGAGCTTTATTATATAGAGTTGTATTATAATATTTAAAGTTTTATTATAATAGAGTTCTATAGTAATAAACTTTTCCTTTTAATTGCATAGGCCTATTCCATAATGCTTTGAGAAAAAAATATAATCAATGGCATTAAACACATCTATTGGTAGAAAATATATTTTTAAACATGAGTGGCAAAAGTTATTTAATGAATCTTCTTCCAATGTGCAGAAATGGTTGACAAATAATGTACCTTCATTTTCCCCATATTTTTCACATTTTTTTCAATTTGACTATATCATATATCACTTTTTCTAATATATGATTTTATCTTTGCTTCTCCTAACTGCCGTTTCTCTATTTTTCTCAAATTTAAATCTGTATTTATTTTTTCTTGTAACTTTGTGCCTACCTACCTCACTTTTTATTCTTGTTTTTTTTTTTTTTTTGAGACAGGGTCTCACTCTGTTTGTCACCCAGGCTGAAGTACAGTGGCGCAATCACAGCCTCAACCTCCCCATGCTCAGGTGATCCTTTCGTTTCAGTCTTTCAAGGTAGCTGGAACTACAGGCATGCACCACCACTCACGGACAATTTTTTCATGTGTGTATTTTTAGTAGAGACAGGGTTTTTCCATGTGTCCCAAGCTGGTCTCTAACTCCTGGGCTCAAGTGATCTGCCTGCCTGCCTTTCTTGGCCTTCCAAAATACTAGGATTACAGGTGGGAGCCACTGTGCCCAACCTGTTCCTGATTTATAAATACCTTCCTTTGTTATTTCTTTATTATTATGTAATCTTGTTAACCAAAAAAAAAAAAAAAAAAAAAGCTTTTTCCCCTTTTGTTGTCTCCATCCTCAAAGAGCAATTATTGATCTTCTTTATATAAGATACTAGGTAGGACCCCAAAGGGAAGACAGTGCCCTTTCCTGAAAAGTCAAGGCACAGTGAAGAGATGAGAGACAGGTACAATGAAACAAATACAAAAGATATGAATAAAAATTCAAATGATGTGAGGCTCCTAACGCTGTGTCATAAGCCTGATGACACTTCTCCAGCTCTATTTTCATTTTTACTCCAAATTAATTTTGTCTTCTTTTGAAGTCTCACCTGCATGATAGAAGACCACAACAAATACCTGACCCTCCGAGCTACTTAAACTTTATTCCAGTTTGATTATTTCAACAGGGCCTTTTCAACATGCTCAGTCTTTTTTTGGCAGGGAAAAGTTTTTAAAGCCCTAAAATACAGGAATTGGAAGTCTTTTTTTTTTTTTTTTTTTCTTTTTTTTTTTTTTTTTTTTTTTTTTTGTTTTGTTTTGTTTTGTTTTGTTTTGTTTTTGAGACGGAGTTTCGCTCTTGTTACCCAGGCTGGAGTGCAATGGCGCGATCTCGGCTCACCGCAACCTCTGCCTCCTGGGTTCAGGCAATTCTCCTGCCTCAGCCTCCTGAGTAGCTGGGATTACAGGCACGCGCCACCATGCCCAGCTAATTTTTTGTAGTTTTAGTAGAGACGGGGTTTCACCGTGTTGACCAGGATGGTCTCGATCTCTTGACCTCGTGATCCACCCGCCTCGGCCTCCCACAGTGCTGGGATTACAGGCTTGAGCCACCGCGCCCAGCCTAGGAATTGGAAGTCTTGACTTCATGCTTTATTAAGTATGTGACTTTGGCTAACTTGGTCTTTACTAGGCTTCTGTTTCTTCATCTGTAAAATAATAGGAGTAATAACAGAACTGTTCCGAGGATTCTGTAAGACAATTCATGGAAAGCACTTAGTACAATACCAAAAAATTATCACAGTGTATATTATTTTTCTCCCTTTTTTAATTATCAAGGTCAGTGACTTTTAGAGAATCAATATATTCACTTTCTATTGTGAGAACTTTAATCAAGCAGTATCCATTTTCCTTGTAAAAATCTGTTTGTTACAGAGATAGTTCCCCCTTTTAAAAAATTATTGTATTTCATGCACTTTGAGATATTAATTCCTATGATCTTTATTTCTGTTTATTCTTGGTGTTAATGTATTCCTGGCTCACCACTCCTTGGAACGCTCATGTGTGTGTGTGTGTTTTAGAGGATAAGAGATCACACTCTACTCTGAGTAGTTTTACCTTTGATTGTTATTTTTTGTCCATTTCATAGACATTAGTAATTACATGTACAGTATTAGAAGCTTTATCTGAAATGTCCTAAGGATATTAGGGTTGAGAGCTCACATTTTTTCTTAAGATAGCAATATAAATATTGCTATCCAGTCCTCTAAGATATTCCCAGTCTGATGGGATTAGAATAGTGGCCACCAGGCAATCTGAAACCCTTCAAGGATATGATGAGAATGCAGAAGTCCAGCCAAACAGGGAAACGGCATGTGCCTCATGAATTTTCTTTTTTGTTAATAATGACCCAAGAAGAAAACAGGTGGTTGTAACTATGCAAACCAAGCACCAAAATTCCAAATACAGAAAATAAACCTCAGAGACTCCTTTAAAGAATCATTTAAAACACAAATAAATTCCTAGGGGGACAGTAACAAAATTGAAATATGTAGAAGAAAGACCAGTGGGGTGTGTAGGGAGTTAGAGAATGAGTTGTGAGTGTGGCCCTCGGAATCCTGGGAGCACATAGGCCTCCAGAGATAAAATGGCCAAAAGAAAGAACTGTCCCTAATTAAAGGTCTCTAGAAAAACAGTGTATTTTGAAATTCAGTCCAGAATCCTCCTGACCTTCTGCAAAAGATCCTCCTTGGTGTGTATCTGGATATCTTCCTCGGGAATAACTTGATTGTAAACAGAGGGAAAAGGAAAGTAATGGAGCTTAAGCCTTAGGGTCCCTCACTTGAGCTAGGGCCCCATGAGGCCCCTGTGCTAAATTTTCTATTGTAATTTGGAGTTGTTCTTCTGAGAGAAGGCTCCCAAAATGCTCTAAGTTTCAGGTCCCACAAAACCTGAATCTACCCCCAGCTGTCAAGTATAAAAAACTCCTTTAAATTAACTAGAGTAAGTCATCTCTCCTGAGGTCTGTAGCTTTTCTTTCTACGCTTCTCACTGTGTCTGCTCCTTTTTCCTGCCCTCTGCCAGTTTTCTCAGCCTACTCGTGACTTCCCGGCCCTACTAAATCTTTAGTACATGTGGTTCTGGCTGGCAGTGGTGCTAAGTCTGGCTCAGACTCTACGTGAACTTTCAAACCAAACCCCCACAGGCAAGTAACTGACTCCTATCCTTCTGCCCCAATTCTAAATTCCTTGGAGAGGGACCTGTCTGTCTAGCATGAGTTGGTGGTCACCTGGATCCACTCAGCTGTAACTGGGCTAACTGGGGAGGGTCCTGTCATGGGCCCGTACAACTGCTTCTTGGAAAGTGAAAAGGGAAATTCTCTAAGGAGGAGTAGGTGAAGAGGCCATAAATGTCTGTCTACTGTATTTATAAAGGAAGTTGACTAAGTGTTTTCAATCTGCCAAAGATATACTAAGAGCTGAACAGGGAGGGGCACTAGCAAATGACTTGCTTTCTCATTATGATTCACATAGTGTTCCAAAGCCACTGCTTTCCTGCTGTCTCTTTTTTTAGTATTTTTCAAATCTCTCAGTAAATTGCTTCCAAAAGACCTTTTTTCTAATTAACAGAATATGTCATAAGCTCATTCTAGTGTTCTGTCACCCTTATAATCAAGAGTTTTGTCCAGTGGGTCCATAGGCTAGGGGAAAAAAATCTAGTCAATGTCTTCCTACTTTATTTTTATTTATTATTGTTATTATTTTAGACAGGGTCTGGCTCTGTCACCCAGGCTGGAGTCCAGTGGTGCAATATTGGCTCATTGCAGCCTCAACATCCTGAGCTCAAGCAATCCTCCCACCTCAGCCTCCCTAATAGCTGGGACTACAGGCACTGAGCACCATGCATGGCTAATTTTTAAATTTTTATAGAGACAAGATCTCACTATGTTGCCTAGATTCATCTTGAAGTCCTGAACTCAAGACATCCTTCTGCCTCAGCATCCCAAACTGCAGGGATTATAGGCATGAACCGCTGTACTGGGCCACCAATGTCTTTTAAATATCTAAAAATATAATGTTTGTTTGTTTTTATCTTTGCACTGTTATTCATAGGAACATAGCCAAAAAGGAGAAATTGTATTATTTTCCAGATAAAATAGGCTAAAAATCAGAAGCAGCTTATGGCAGACTAAATGATTCAGTTGCTACTATGTGTATAAACATACCCTTTACGGTGTAGTGAATGCATTTCTCGGCAACACGTGTGCCTTAAATGTGTTAGTTGCGAATATAGGAAAAGTATGGTCCCAGACTTCTAGGAAAAAGCACTCTTTTCCTGCCCATACTGAATAGCCACTTAGAGACTAGAGTCTTTCCAGACCCTTACATGTTAATCCTTTTGAGCAAGTTACCAGATAGCTGAACACAAACTGGGTCAAGCAAGTCTGTTTCTCAGAAGGCAAGATGTGCCATCCTAACACCATAAATCTTACTCACTTTAAACATACGTTTTTCTTTGATCCAGTTGTCTTTTCTCAATAACGCGTTCCTAAAGTTTATGTTTTGAGATGCCTGTTTTTGCATATTACACAGTGTTTTTGCATATTACACATAGTGTAATTTGCAAAATATTTCTTGCCATTACACATAGGGCATTTTATTGGAAAGACTCTAAAGGGCTTAGGGAAAGGAAAATTTCCCTACACTGCAAAGAAAATTAGCTAACCAATCATTCTGAAACATAGTAAAAACTAGTTTTTAAAAATAGCTCATGATAGGTAATGGGGAGTAGGTAGACCCAAACAAGACTGGTCAGTTTCTACCTGGACAATGAAGTAGGCATTAGTTTCCTCCAGACATAGGTATTTCTGTAACAGATTTTTTTTAGAAAGTTTTTAAAAATATGTGTAAGGCTATTTTATTTATGAGAAAAAAAAAGGATTTTAAACTGCTTTGAATGTAAACAAAAAATTACAGCTGAAAATATCAATTATGTATGTTACACAAATAATTGTAAGTCTTGTGTAGTGGAAGTAAACAATAAAAGTATGAACTTTATTTTGACCACTCCTTCCCCCTACCAGAAAAATAATGGCTCCATGGCAGAGGCAGTTTGTGTCTCAGTCCATATCCATCCCCTTCTTACTGGCATTACAAAGGGATTACAGCCTCCCCACTGCAAGTAGCTCAATGAACAAATATTGAAACTGTCTATACGCTGTTGCCCAGGTCATAAATTCTTGTATCTTGATGTATCATTCTTTTATATGCTTTACTTTTCTTTATGCTTTTTATTTCCATGCCCTTTCCCTTGTACTCTACACCTACCTGAAATGCGGCATGCATGCTGGCCATGCCTATATCCCATGAATGCTACCTCCAAAGCTGCCTGGCTCTCTATCCTTCCACTTTTCTTTTTATTATCATTAAAGTAATAATGGGCCATTAGTACCACTCAAGACACAAAGCCAAGGAGTTTACAAATAATACATTACTAAGTGCTTTCCTAGCAGCCTTCCTAACTTAATGCCAATTCTAAAATGGCAAACTCTTTGCCCAGAAGCAATGTTTGTTCGCTGAGAAAATCTGGGTCAGTACATGGCCTTAGTTAAGCCACTTGTTTTTTCTTTATCTCGTTTCTGCCCCGCCCCACACCCATCACCGTGGAAATATTAAAATGTTAGCAGTAGCCAAAGCTTGAGTGAATCTGATTTTATGAAGCCATGCAGAATTATTTGGAGATGCTAGTTTCTCTCAATAATACCATCACCACACATAATTTAATTTCATACACGTACACACACAGGGTCCTAAAAGTCTTAGCGCAATTTTAGGCTTAACTAATTTAGAAATATAAGTCCTATAAACTTGTGAGGAAAAAAAACATAATTTGAAAGTTTAATTAGTTAGACTTCTTTCTCAATTATTGACTTTTGTGAATTTTTAATAATATTTTAGTTTTGATTGTTTTTGTTTCAAGTATTTGCTACTTTCAGCTGGAAAAGCTGATATGTATTTCAAGGACATGGAAAAATTAGCATCCTAAGAATTGCAGAGCTTTTCACTTCTGAGTCCATATTGGAACATTGCTGTAAATATAGTTCATGTCTTTCATCCGGTAAAGACTTGTTGAGAACTTTCTACCTTTAGGGCCTACATTACATCGATTACATTTCTTCATTTAATCCTTACTGCATCTTTGGAGTTAGATATCATAATCCTCACTTGGAAGATGAGGAACTGGAAGTCTAAAGGAGTGAAGTGAGTTTGCCATGATACTTAGAAATCGTATGTGGAAATCTGGACCTCAATCCAAAATCCTCCAGGTCTGCATCTCAGGTTCTTTCCACACACTTGCACTGTCACTCTTCTTGTTGATGTTCTGGATTTAGACTCTATCTCATTCAAGTGTGGATGTATCTAAAATTTGTCATGATAATGTGTATTGAAAGACAGTCTAGACCAAAATCGAGAAATTTCATAAGCTGAGTACCTCATAGATATAATCTCCTTTATCCAGGATAATTAAAGGAACTAAGCAGAATTAGTAGATTCACTACAGAATATTAAACCTATCTCAGGTCATATAATGGCCCTGTCAGCACTCTTCTCTCTGTAAGATTCAGTGCATTATCTCTTTGACAGGCTAATCCCTAGCTTGAGTTCTTTTGATCATAAGAGATCCTGAACAGGATGTTTTGCCATCCAGAAAACCAGCACCACTGAGACGCCAGCTGGAGACATGTCATGAAAACTTGGCCCTAATTCCAAAGCCAACAGTGTGTTGAAATTAGGGCATATCATTTACTCAGTTCCTGACTGCATACTTCACAACTGACAACTGGAGATTACTAATAATGTCTTCTACTTGTGTGTACCCCTCATCCAGGAGGATTCCAAGTCATTGTATCAGTATGTAGGAGTCATTTAACTCTCTGATTGCAGAGTGCTTTTAAGTCCTCAGAATCTTTATTGTGGATCAGTGCTTTTCTGCCAAGAAGAGTTCTCAATTAAAGATCTAAACCTTTTAGTCACTGCCTGTGTCAACTTGCCTAGTAGACAGACAAACATTTATTGAACATATACTATATCCTGAGAGCTTGACATATAATCTCAATCCCACTATTTGAAATCCCAATAGCTATTTCAAAATGGCTATTATTAAATCCATTTTATAAACAGGAATACTAAGACTAAAGTAAAATATATAACTTGCCCAGATGTCACACAGTGTACAATAACAGAGGCAGAACAGAAATCATGTTTGTCTGATTCTGGAGGCTTCATGTTTACAACTTTGTTATAACCCCTCGGAATTTCCCCATTATACTTATTCTAGTTCCCTCCACCCTCTTTATTTCAGCCATCGACCCCCACTCCCAGCTTTTTTTTAGAATGGTCTCACTCTGGTTGCTCAGACTGAAGTACAGTGGCGTGATCTCGGCCCATTGCAGCCTCAACCTCTTGGGCTCAGGTCCTCTGACCTCAGCCTCCTGAGTAGCTGGGACTACAGATGCACACCACCATGCCTGGCTAGTTTTTGTATTTTTAGTAGAGACGGGTTTCACTATGCTGCCCAGGTTGGTCTTGAACTCCTGGACTCAAGCAATCCACACACCTCAGCCTCCCAAAATGCTGCAATTACAGGTATGAGCCACCGCATTTGGCCCAGCCATCTTCCTCCTTATTCTCTTTTATAAGGAACTTAGTCTTATCCAAACAAGCTAAAAGAGATGATACAGTTAGTTGTGTGTTAACAGTTAGACACATAGATCTGTCTCCAAACCACACTTTAATCGAACCCTTCAGTTCATTTCATTCACTGCCATACATCCCCATCAACAATCAGTTAATTTAAAAACATGAAAACAGTTTCAGAATT
Source organism: Cebus imitator (assembly GCF_001604975.1). Classification (NCBI taxonomy): domain Eukaryota; kingdom Metazoa; phylum Chordata; class Mammalia; order Primates; family Cebidae; genus Cebus; species Cebus imitator. The sequence goes on from NW_016107945.1 coordinate 662,683, forward strand.
TAGACCGTGACCTAATCTAACCATACTGCCTAAGGACCTTGAACTTCATAACCTCTATCATCAACATTCTCAACACCATTAAAGATGTAATTAGAACATCCTTCCTTAATTTGGAAAATTACATAAACCTCTTAATTTTAACCACCTCCCACTTATCTGCATGAGCTCAAATTATTTGCTGGCAAAACATACTTAATTTTTTTTGTCAAGCCCTTATGAATCTAATTGATTAAGCTTGGGCACTGCCACAACTGATACAGGCATAGATTGCATATTTGGGAGTCTTGCCTGTTACTTTAATAGTTGAATGATAAATATATGTGTATACATAGAATTGAAGGAAGATAGTTTGAAATTATGTATGGGAATCAGCATTTGTCCTATGGAAGGAAATAAGTTACTAAATTGTAATCTAACAAAATATATCACATAAAATTGGCTTAGGTTTTGCTTTTTCAGAGTTTCTCACAGTTTTCCTTATACTCCTTTTTAAAAAAGTAATCTTAAGAAAATACGTTGGTTTTGTTTCATTTGAGAGTTATTTAAGTTAGAATATTTGATACTTGAAGCTCAGAGTCTCTCATGCCAGCCTGTTACAACTTTCTTTGGTCTTACGGTGCTTTAAAAGAAACACAGAGTGTTATAGATCAAGAGGAATTGTAAACCCATATTGGTGAAACCAGTCTGCATTAGGGCAGTGTTTGTTTCAGGCATACTTGAAGAAAAATACAGATAAATGGAAGCATGTTCTAAACAGAGCCAACAAGAAGGTGAAGGGATTTTTAACACTTCACAAAGAGGAATAGTTGAAAGATCTCATGACGTTTAACCCAAAGAAAAGACATTGCAGAGGGAATAAAGTAGTTGTTACCAATTAATTGGAGATTCTGGCTGAGTATGGTGGCTTATGCCTGAGATCCCAATCCTTCGGGAGGCTGAGGTAGGAGGATCACTTGAGGCCAGGAGTTCAAGACCAGCCTGGGCAACATAGCAAAACCCCTTATCTCAAAAAAATAAAAATAACCAAGTGCAGTGGAACATACATGTGGTCCTAGGTACTCGGAAGGCTGAGGCAGTATTGCTTAAGCCCCAACATACAAGACTTCAGCTGTGATGAAGTCTTGATCTATGATCAGCCACCACACTCCAGGCTGGGCAAGAGTGGGACCCTATCTCTAAAAATAATATTGGCAATAATTAGAGATTCTTGGGTGGAAAAGCAATTTAGACCTGTTATTTGACATTCCAAGGAGCAGAACCAGGACCAATCCATCAGCCACATAGAGTTACATGGACTGCATGTAACTTCATGGGAGTCCTGCACAAGGACTTCCAGCCAAGGAGGTAAATGTGGGCTGAAATTTTGCCATGTTTCTATGGCCAAGCACTCTGGCGTGGATTAGGCTGTGATATGTAGAGGCTTTTTAAAAAAATTGGTCTGTCTAAAAGGGATGCCTTTTTGTAATCTGCACAAAAGCACACTCTGTGTTATGTAGACTCTGATTTCATGTTCATGTAATGAAAACATTTCTATTAGTCATATATTTTCATAAGATACAATCAGCTTCCTCAAAAACTAGTGGCGTTGTGGATCTCTAAGGCCCAAGAAATTGGATGACCACTTAATAGAAATTTCATTCTAATCATGATACATGGGGGCCTGTTAACCAGAAGAAGGCTGGGAGTGGCCCAGACCTGAGCCTCGATTCTGACACTGGCATTGGTTGTTGAAAGAGTAGACCTAGTTGCAATGGAAGGAAATGGATTCAGATGGGTGCCATATTGTATTCAGCAAGTGTAATGATTGCCAACAGGTGATTCTGTGGTTACAGCTGGCATCAAGAACCAGGCAAAGGTAACAGACAGGTGGAGCACAATCATGGGAAAGACAGGAACCAATAAGCTCTATGGACAGAACCAAATGGATGGCAGTCTGCACCAGAAAGATAGTGCCTGGAGGTAGCCAACCTTCCATCACAAGGAGATATTTTGAGATCTGTGGAGAGTGAGGCAGCCCCCGCTTCCTAAGGAAGGTAATGAAAATAGAGATTCAAGTACAAGAAACAAGATTGAGCGACTGGGGATAAAATGGGGTTGGTGAATGGGGAGAAAAATATAGAGCTAGAATGAGTAAGATCTAGTATTTTACAGCACAACAATAACTTACTGTAAATTTAAAAATAACTATTATAAAAGAGTGGGACTGTAATGTTCCCAACACAAAGAATGATAAGTGCTTGAGATAATGGATACTCCAATTACCTGATTTGATTGTTATACATTGTATGCCTGTGTCAAAATATCACATGTACCCCACAAATATATACACCTATTATATGTACCTATAATAATCTTTAAAAAGAAAGAAACAATGTCAAGAGCCACTTTCTGGTCAAGACTTAGTCTCTGATAAGAGAAAACCACCCAATAAAAATTAGTGTTTACCTATAGTGCATGATTTGTAATGAGGCTGTCTCCCCAAGTGTCAAACCAGAATTCCTTCTATCCTTGACATGTGGTGATCTGAGCTTGGGGCAGACTGACACTGCAGGTGAGGGTCAAGTGACTTACCTGAGAGCAGAGAACCAGGCAATGTAGAAAATGAAAACATTAGGTTAACATTTAGACAAAATGATCTTTTAGCTATGTTCTGACTCACACATACTCTGATTCTGTAGTGATAGATGGACTTTTCTGCACTTAACGTTTTTCCATTTTCCCATTTACTTTTAGTAAATACATGAGTGTCTTTTCCTCTGTAGGCTTCCTTGCCCATCTTTGACAAGCATCGCCTTTGTAAAGGCAGAACGTTTTGACACAGCCTTTCTGATATGCAGTCACGTCAAGATGTAAAAATATTTTTAAATTGAAAAGGACGAAACTTTTGCTTTGTTAAAGAAGTACCTTTTAATGAAAAAAAAAAAAAAAAAAAAAAAAAAAAAAAAAAAAAAAAAAAAAAAAAAAAAAAAAAAATGCGGGTGGTGTTTCCAAGCAGTGCTCCTAAGGGATGTTTTTCACTCCTGTACCTTCCTTCAAGATATTCCCCACAAGGGGCATGAGGCATAGTGTTGGATTGAGGCTGGACATGCAGTGCAGCACTGCAGGGAAGCCCACAAAGCCAGGGTGCAATGAGGGTCAGAGAGAATTCAGATAATTTTTGTGCAAAGATCTTGGTATTTTAAGAAGTTAAAAATATAATGGTTTGCTCTTTAAGGCGTATCAAAATGTTCCCCTGCCAAAATTGCTGCATTGAAAAGTCCACACCATTAAAATGGCCCTGTCAAAATTTTACCTGAGCATGCTCATACTGTAAACTACAGCTATTTCTGAAGTGCTGGTGTTTTGATTATCATTCTGTTTGACTACTTTTAAAAAGTGTTAATATGATTACATCTTATAATCAGATACCTGAATTTTTGTCATGACTGCAATGACAGGATAAATAACCCTGCTCCTTGGGTGATATATTTGTTTTGTTTTTGTTGGTTTGTTTTCAGATGAGCTCTCTCTCTGTCACCTAGGCTGGAGTGCAGTGGCATGATCTGCAGCTCAACTGTAGCCTGAATCTCTCAGGCTCAGAAGATCCTCCCACCTCAGCCTCCTGAGTAACTGAGGCTAATTTATGTATTTTTTGTAGACATAATGTTTTTCCATGTTGTCCAGGCTGGTCTTGAACTCCTGGGCTCAAGTCATCAGCCTGCCTCAGCCTTCAAAAGTGCTGGAATTGTAGATGTGAGCCACTGTGTCCAGACAGGTGACATATTTTATGTCTCTTAATATTTCCATACTGCTGTGCCCTGTAAGCTTGGCTAAAAAAATACAATAAATTCCTCGTCTTTATTAAATAGCATCCAAATACTTAAAACCACTGATTTTTTAAACTGATTTGTCATAATTCTTTAGTCCTGAAAAGTTACTTATTTGAATGCCCATATTACTTATTTGAATGCCCCTTTACCTAACATGTAACCAGATAGAAATTTTAATTATACAGTGTAGTAATAATCCAGTAATGCAGATTTCTTGTATGTATCATCATAACTATAATTCATACTACACTATATGTGGTACATAGGCTTTTAAAAGTCAAATATTAACTAGAAGAGGATGATGATTATTTCTCTGCTGCTTCAGTTTTCTTGTGTTAATTTTTTCCTTTTATGTTTTAATCATTTGGGAGTAAAATCTTGAAAACAATAGGCTTTTTAGCTTCCAGGTAGACACCCTGAGAATCCACACACATAGGGCCAGAATTGGAGTGACTGGTGCTTTACATACAGTAGTAGTCACTGTTGAGCATCCTGTAGGACCCAGTCCTATGTACTCTGCCCACTGCATCACTATTATAATCACAAGCTTTTGATAAAAGAATGAGCATCCTCATTTTATAGAAGACTGAAGCAAAAGAAGTCTTCTTCATTAAATTATTTTTTTAATTTGAAAGAAGAGATCATTTAAATATATGTCACTCTTATAGTTTGACTTCTAATTTTTTAGTTGACCATGTAACATATTCTGATTTTGATTTTGCGAAACCTAGTAAGAAATTCTGGGAAACAAATGAAGTAGATTGCTAGCTTTTCCCTTCTCCTGTTATTTTCCACTCTTTGTAAAGCATTTACGTATTCATGTAGTAAATGCCGTGATGATATGGCTGCCAACTCCTTCATTTAATATGTTAAATAAACAAATGTGTGTTGGAATCGATCACTAAAAAAATAGCTACTCACTGAAGTTAAAGATTTATTTTACTTTTAGTATAAAACTCCCTTGTAGTTGTAACAAGCAAACTTAAACAAAAATATTCTAAATTATACTTGCCATATAATCCAGAAGAACAATATTTAACCTAAATGTAAACTAAAAGCCATCATGTTGATCCACTAAATACAGAATAATAAAAGCCAGACTAAAATCAAAGAAACTGCCCCAGGTTCCTTCTAATGTACTCTGACTCTGTACATAAAGTTACCTCTCCTACTTTCTCCCACCCCCCTGAATGTTAGTCCAAGGGTACATCTCTCCATCTAGCAAAATCTGGGATTGAGCAGGCATTCATCTGAAACCTCATATTTTTTCTTCAAACAGATCATTGAAAAGATAAATGTTCTAACTAAGAGAGCTGGAGAAAATTTTACTCTTTCCTCCCTCTTCTAGGAGAGTAGGTTTCCCTTAAGAACAAGAAACAGAAACAAAGAAACAGCAGCAAAACAAACAAACCTGGGTCTCCAGGAAATTATGCAAGCTTCTTGAGAGAGTTTCTTCAGTCTTTGAAATGGACAGATGGATGAATACATAGAAGAGGAAATTGTTTTATTGAATAGGTTTATCTAAACATGTTCATGTGTGCCTCTCTACCTTCCCTTTACTTCCTAAAAGAAGTACTTTCAGCATGTGTCTAAGTCATGATCTAATATAATATGAGTTTTTATTAACCTGCTATTAAAATTAAGGGCCAAAATTTTTAAATTCTGATTTTAAGTTAAAACAATCCGAGTGATCTCTGTTATAATATCACTTTTGCTAATTTGCATTCCAGTATATTTGTTATGAGAGAGTAAGGAGGTCTGCTCTGTAGAAAATGGACCAAAAAGCATGTATTACACATGTGGGCATGGCTCGTCTTGTGAGTCTCAGCAAAAAAACAAAATATTAGGAACTACTGCTCTGAAATAGCAATCATAGCTGGTACTTGCTATGTAATTTCTATATGCCGGACATTGTTTCAATATTTTTACATGGATTTTTTCATTTAAACCTCTCAAAAGCTGTGTTAGGCAGGTATCATTATTCCTATTTTATAGCCTAATGTGCTTAAGTAACTCAGCCAAGGTCACACAACTAGTAATTCATAGGGCCACGATTTGAACCCAGGCCATCCAACACAGGCCTACACTTTGCTAATTTACAACAAGGAAAAAATTTTCAGTTTCTAATTTATACAAAAATAGGGGGACCTACATTCAAAGCAACTTCATTATTCAATGAAGAGTATTCAATAATCTCCCATCTCTGGAGAATGTTCAAATTATGAATACTCTCAATCAAAAAACCTTGAAATTGATGTCCATATTTTATATTATATTATTTTTATAGAGAATTCATTCATACAGGTATTGGAGAACCCAAATATAAATAACCCTTGTGAGCTTTCCAGTTAGCTCTTCTACTAAAAATCAGAAAGATATGCATGACTTTTCTGCCCTAAAAGCGTCCAGAAATGAGAGTGCTCACATTTTTGTAGTGGCCCACTCAAGCATTTTATACACTTAGAGATACTTTGTTTTAAATCTAAGCCTTTCTAAAATTAATATATCTTTCACTTTCTTTAAAATTAATGAGATTTTGTTTTCATTCTCTTTAGTTTATATTCAAATAATTTTTCTAGTCACCTTTTCTCTCTGTTATTAATATTGCTGAAGCTAAAATAAAATGTACCAATTGAAGATGATATTTGAGTTTAATGTTTTTATTTGTATTTACTTATTGGAGTGAGGCATGCTTTTTACCTTGGGTAATTTAAAAGCAATTGTTATAGTTTATGGTTCTACATCATGTCTGTAGCAAACACGGTGTGCCCTTCCTGAAGTATACCATCAGTTTTGCAAAACAACCTCAAATCCCAGTAAGTAAAGTAGTTCTGCAGGTACTTGTACAATCTGGGTGAGATTTTATTTGATCCCATCAAAAATCTTACTCTAATACAATCCTCCAACCTTTTATGGCCAGGAAAAGAACAGAAATGCTTACATGGTATTTCTGCTTCCAGATATCAGATGTGATTTATTACTGAGTAAGGCAACTGGCACAGTGGTTTCAACTGGCTTAGAAGAGCCTAACTGTACTTTCTCCTTAATCATGTTAGTAGCAATCTTAGTATTTAATTACATTTCCAGAGCATCTCAATAGGAATAGTATTTTTCATACATTAAAAATAATCTAGAAAAAACTGTTGTTGTTTTTTTTGTTTCCTAGACAATGAGATGAGCTAGTCTCTCAGACAGGAAACATTCTAAGATAATAATTTATATTACATTTTAAAATCCTTCTCTTATGTGCATATACACATATATCTTTTACAAAACCTTAATGACAGTCAGCAAGTATGTTGATATTATGAAAAGACTATATAAACCATTACACTCAGTAATATATAGACACTAGAATGTATTTTTGGATTAAAGCTCCTCACTCTATATAAGTAAATCGAAATCCAGCTGATATTATAGTTAATGTTTTAATTATGATATGCTTTAAGCATTAAAAATCATAGGTTTTAAGCTAAATGCCTCTCTCAGAACTGAAAGGACAAATATTTTAATACTATCAAATATAATTCATCTTTGCTATATTCAGAGTAGGAAAATAGAGGAATATCATGGTTTTAGACTTCTGGAAAACACATTATGAATCATTTTACCTAATTAGGTAAGCTAAACATGGCTATGTGTAATTTTTTAGAAAAATTTTTCAAAGTGAATTCATTCATCTACCTAGAAGCAATAATGCACTAAATTTCTTAGGTCAGATAAGGTAATGGAGTTGTAGAAATGGGGGCAAATAGAGTTTGGGACCTGGCTGGCCTGTCTACATAAATATTTATTGCAAATGATTTAACAGTCATCATACATGAGATTTTTCAGGAACATTTATTTTCACTTTAATCACCGAAATAACTAAGACCAAAACAGAAAAACCTATTCTTCCTCAAATCCAATGGGAAGAATTAATAAGAAGAAAAAGAGCCAAGAGGTCTTTTGTCAAAGAAATACCTGGTATCAATAAACAAATATTAACTTTTTGTTACTATTATTTTAGATTTTTGAAAAATATTTCAGATAAAATTTGATGGGCTATCTTCCTCAGTTTAAATTTCTACATTTTTATTACTATTTACATGGTAACCCATATATATAATGTATATAGTTGTTTGTGTTACTTTTCTTTTTTATACAAATTATGTCACATGATGTAATATTTTCTGTAATTGCTTTTTCACTTAACCTAATCAATTGGCTTTTTGATATCTTAGGGGAGAAGTCTTTTTTATACAGAAAACAACATTTATAGTTAGTTGTCCCTAAATTATTATTCTGTTTAAAAGAGTTTTAATTACGGAGCCTAGTTTTTCATAAGATTTTAGAGTAAACTTACAAATTTAAAACTAGTAATTCAGTGAATAAATTAATATATCAGTTTTAATTGTTCTTGATTTAATATTCCATTGGTTTACATATTTAATAGGTTAAAATTCCCTGTATATTTGAAAATATTTAAAGAAAAATTAAGCAAACTCTCTTAAACATTTCTAATTAACACCACAAATTGGATATATCTGTTTCTAGCACTTCAAACACCCAGGAAGCAGACTTTCAAATACTCATAAAAACAATAAAATCTTCCTAAGCACTCAAACACTGCTTGTAAACAATAAACCTAAGTGGATAGTTCTAATAAATCAGATTGCCTTGAGCATCTAAATATTGACTAAAAACTAAGGTAAATCTTTTTAAATATTTCAATTAAAATCTGAAGTCTTTTATGTCAGACTCATTTAAATGCCTGTCTTTAAAAAGCAGATAGCACAAGTTGAAATTAAAAAAAACGATATAAATCATTACTAGACTTGAATTTAATACAAAAGTATTATACTAAGCATTTGTTTGATGTCTTTTTCCATCTCCGTCATGTGTCATACCATCAAGAGTTAAAATTGTTTATCAGAGAAGCAAAATAACCATCTCAAACTGGCTGTTTGGTTAGAGATTAAATTTACAGAGTACAGAATTAGGACCTTGGTATATTTGTAGATTTGTCTATTAGTGAGAGATTTGAGATGAAAATTTGGAAACCTGAGTGTACTGTCTTACATGACAGAGCCAGTGATTATCGGGATGGGATCTTCTTCATAGCACCGTCTGCTGTGATGTCAAGTAGTCTTTGCCGAGAAATGACTTCTCATGGTCTATCACATGTGCCTGCCTTAATTGTCACTCTCATCCATTTTTTTTAAATTTTGTTTTACTTTAAGTTTCAGGATACATGTACAGAATGTGCAGGTTTGTTATAAAGGTATACATGTGCCATGGTGATTGGCTGCACCTATCAACTCATCATCTAGGTTTTAAGCCCTGTATGCATTAGGCATTTGTCCTAATGCTCTGCCTCCCCTTGCCCCCCATCACCCCCCGACAGACCCTGCTAAGTGTTGTTTCCCTCCCTGTGTCCATGTGTTCTCATTGTTCAACTCCCACTTATGAGTGAGAACATGCAGTGTTTGGTTTTCTGTTCCTGTGTTAGTTTGCTGAGGATAATGGCTTCCAGCTTCATCCAGGTCCCTGCAAAGGACATGATCTCATTCCTTTTTATGGCTGCAGAGTATCTCATGGTGTATATGTACTACAGTTTCTTTATCCCATCTATCATTGATGGGCATTTGGGTTGGTTCCATGCCTTTGCTGTTGTAAATAGCGCTGCAATAAACATACATACGCATGTGTGTTTATAGTAGAATGATTCATAATCCTTGGGTATATACTCAGTAGTGGGATTGCTGGGTCAGATGGTATTTCTGGTTCTAGATCCTTGAGGAATTGCCTCACTGTCTTCCACAATGGTGGAACTAATTTCACTCCCACCAACAGTGTAAAAGCGTTCCTATTTCTCCACATCCTCTCCAGCATCTGTTGTCTCCTGACTTTTTGATGATCACCATTCTAACTGGCATAAGATAGTATCTCACTGTGATTTTGATTTGCATTTCTCTAATGACCAATGATGAGCTTTTTTTCATATGTTCATTGTCCACATATCTCATACAGAACTTTTTACCATAGACTCCTTAAATTTTTACCTTCTGACTTTTTCTAATGGAACTGAGGCAAACAAAATACAATATATTTAAGTTTCAGTTAAGTATCTTCTATAGATGTTATTGAAAATCCATAGGTCAGGCACGGTGGCTCATGCCTGTGATTCCAGCACTTTGGGAGGCCGAGGCAGGTAGATTACCTGTGGTCAGGAGTTCGAGACCAGCCTGACCAACATGGTAAAACCCCATCTCTACTGAATACAAAAAATTATCTGGATGTGGTGGCACATCCCCCTAATCCCAGCTACTTGGGAGGCTGAGGCAGGAGAATCACTTGAACCTGGAGGCAGAGGTTTTGGTGAGCCGAGATTGCGCCATTGCACTCCAGCCTGGGCAACAATAGTGAAACTCCATCTAAAAAACAAAAAAGAAAAGAAAAGAAAATTCATAGATGCATTTGCTTCCATATAGCTTCTATCATTTCTATCATTGTCCTAGCTTATGTAACATTATGAACTCATGCCCTTTGACAGGATTATTATTTTCTTTTTTGGTACTCTGATTGTCACAACCCCAGGAGGCTTCTTTCCCCCTTACAGAACCATTCCCAAACATCTTTGAAAGTGTCCTCGCTTTCCAGTAACAATTACATAGTTCCAATACAACTTTATTTTCTCTACCCCATGACAGGGAATTATACTCTTCAAGGAGCCCTGGCTGGCTACTTTTATGAAATATGGAGACCAAAATCTTAGCATTAGGGGTACAGGTCAAATTGCTACTCATGAGATAGAAATGGTGACATTTTCTTAGCCTACTCAATGACTGAGCTAGGAGAGATATTTTTTGAAGTTCATGTGAATTTCATGAAGTTCATTTTACCTTTAAATTAAATTTTATTAAGGCTTGTTAAAAACTTTTTCATCCTGATGTAAAATATCTTATCTCATTTATTTCCCTTTCAGACTATCGTTCTTTCACCATTTTGAATATGTCATTTTATTAGTTGCCATATTAAATTATACAATTGAATTATGAGAATGTCTAACCTTTGTATAATTAGATGTGATTTGCTAAAATCGTGTATCCCTCTCAGCTGCTGCTGAGTCTTTTTCTTTATATAAATCATAATGTTATAGTCATATCTTGGATAAGCATTATGTTTTCAAGAAACATTATGTTTCTTTTTATGTTATATATAATTTTTTACTATAAGAGACAATGCCGTAAACAAATATCCTTATGTGTGTCTCTATCACTACGTGCCAGAGTTTCTCTGGAGTCTAAATCTAGAAGTGAAATTTTTAGGTTATAGGTTCTGGTCACTTTTAATTTTGGTAGATATTGACAAATCGCCTTTTAAACTGGGCTGACAATTTGCACTCCCTCCAAGAGTGGTGGGAGATATGAGATTTCCAATTTCTCCTTATTCTTACCAATACTTGATATGGTTTTAATTTTTTGCCACTTCTAGTAAGAAATTACTGCTCTTCATTGTTTTACTTTTCATTCCCTTCATTATAAATGGGATTGAGCATCTTTTCATATTTTTATTTTCTGTGTAAGATTTTTGTTTAATGAATTTCTTGTCCATATCCTTGCCCATTTCTGTTTTTGTATCTTTTTTTTATTTGTATTTTTTTTTTCATTTATTTATTTTATTGCATTTTAGGTTTGGGGGTACATGTGAAGAACATGCAAGATTGTTGCATAGGTACACACGTGGCAGTGTGATTCGCTGCCTTCCTCCCCATCACCTGCATCTAGCATCTTTCCCCTTGCTATCTCTCCCTGACTCCCCACCCCCCACCGTCCCTCCCCTATTTCCCCCCAACTGACCCCAGTGTGTATTGCTCCCCTCCCTGTGTCCATGAGTTCTCATTGTTTAACACCCGCCTATGAGTAAGAACATGCGGTGTTTGATCTGCTCTTCTGTCAGTTTGCTGAGAATGGTTTCCAGGTACATCCATGTCCCTACAAAGGACACAACCTCATCGTTTTTGATGGCTGCATAATATTCCATGGTGTATATGTGCCACATTTTCCCTGTCCAGTCTATCATCGATGGGCATTTGGGTTGGTTCCAGGTCTTTGCTATTGTAAACAGTGCTGCAATGAACATTCGTGTGCACGTGTCCTTATAGTAGAACGATTTATAATCCTTTGCATATATACCCAGTAATGAGATTGCTGGGTCAAATGGAATTTCTGTTTCTAGGTCCTTGAGGAATCGCCACACTGTCTTCCACAATGGTTGAACTAATTTACACTCCCACCAACAGTGTAAAAGTGTTCCTATTTCTCCACATCCTCTCCAGCATCTGTTGTCTCCAGATTTTTTAATGATCGCCATTCTAACTGGCGTGAGATGGTATCTCAATGTAGTTTTGATTTGCATTTCCGTATCTTTTTCTTTTCCTAAATGTGTTTCATATTCTAAATATTTACCATATATGTTAATATACATCTTCTCAGGTAATTTACTTCTAACATTATGGTAATTTTTATTATGGAGATGTATGTGTATACAGTGACAATTCAACAATTTGTTTAATCATCTTGTGTTTTATATCTTGTGATATAAAAAATACTTTCTTGCCCTGATGTAATGACGATATTCTCTTAAATTTTCAAGATGTCTCAAGTTCTTTTTTCATATTCAGGTCTTTAAATCATTTGGAGGTTTTTGGCCTTTTTTCTTTTTTTTGGTATGATATTTTTTAAAGTCTAATTTATTTTGTATTCCTTTTCAGTAGCAATTGTTCTAATATCATTTTTAGTCCATTTTCCTATTTTCTTTGCTGATTTTTAATACCAAGATCAATATATGCTCGAGTAGGCTCCTGGGCTGCATATTCTTCTGAGATCTGCTTTTCGTCTATGCCTGCAGTCACCAGTATTCTTGGTTACTACTTACTTATAACATCTGGCAGAGCAGCTCTCTGCTTCCTGATCTCTTTTTCTTAATTGTTATGTCTAATCTTGGACCTTTACTCTTCCATATAATAATCAAATCACTTTTTCAGTCTGCCATTTCCCCCAAGGAAAACTGTTTATGGATTGTTTGGAAATTGACAGAATTTACAAAAAAATTCAAAAGAACTTATATCCAAAAATAAGTGTCTTCTTTATCTTTTCAAGCTTCTAGAACAATATAATACAACTGGGTAGCTTATAAACAGTAGAAATTTATTTCTCACAGTTTTAAACTCTGGAAAGTCCAAGATCAAGGTGACAGCAGATTCAGTATCTGGCGAATGCCTGCTTTCTGGTTAATAGATGATACCTTCTAACTGTGTCCTCTCATGGTGGAAGGGGCGAGGGGTCTCTTTTGTGCCTCTTTTATACGGTCACTAGTCCCATTCAAGAGGCTTCACCTCTATGACCTAATTACCTCCTAAAGACCCAACCTCCTAATATTATTATCTTGGGTCTTAGGATTTCAACATATGAATTTGAAGGGGACACAGTTATTCAGACCATAGCACTTGCTATCCATGCATTTGTGTGGCCAAACTCTGATCTTCTGTGAGTAACAGTGAAGGTTACAGACATGCGTGTATTTGTTGTATTTATGTCTGAGAACCTTAAAGCTTTTTTTGCCCCTGTGAATGGTGTCTTTTTATTCTATTTCATTTTCTATTTTGCTGTTGTGGCCACAAAGAAGCACTATTGACTTTTATCAGTAGTGTTTTGGTGTAACATCCCGGCAACCTTGCTGAATTACCTAATTAGCTTTACTAGATTTTATATCATCTTGGATATTATATTTAAATTATGTCAACTTTTTTCTCTCCCCTGCTAAAACTTAGTTTCTTGTCTTATCACTTTTATTAGAATGTCCAGTACATTGTTAAATGGTAGAATTAATAGCTCTTAAAGCCCAAATAACAAGAGCAAAATCATGAACAGCCGGATTGATCCAAGATTGATGGAGCAGAGACGATTGAAGGTGTTGATAAAATTCTATATACAACTGGACAGTGGTGATATGATGATGGTAATGACGCTGATAGCCAACTTTTAATGAGTGATTGTCACTACATTTCAGAACAGGGCTAAATATTTTATTTTTGTATTATACTTAAACCTTAGGAAAACCATAAGAGGAAGGTAACTATTATTATCACCATCTTAGGGATGAGAAAATGAGTCCTGGAGAATGTAGTGACTTGGTCATAGCCACACAGCTATCAGTTGATGGACAGAGGACACTAATCCAGGCTGCAGGTTCAATCCTTTAGAATCCTTGACAGTAAACCATCAACTAGCTCAATGAAGAATAGAATTAGAGGTAATGGATTTCAGTTTGGGCGTAAATGGTTTTAAGCCCATTTTCACTTCTTCAAGTATGTCTCTGATTATTTTCTCTGGAGTTTTTAAAAAACAGGTAGAAACCCTTGTTTCTTAGATTTCACTTACTAAATAATTATTGCATACCAATTATGTGACAAGCATGATGAAATATTCAAAGATATTATCTATCAACATTTCTTCAAAGGGATTTCAGTGTACTAAAGCAGACGAATGAGGATGTGACCAACTATAATTTCAAGCAGAATCTTAAAAGTGTTTTAAGTAAAAGTACAAGCAAAATGCTACCTTGGATTAAAACCAGGTAATAGATTAAATTGACCTTTTTCTTTTTGTGAGACAGTCTCACTCTGTTGCCCAGGCTGGAGTGCAGTGGTGTAACCTTGGCTCACTGCAGTCTCCACCTCCTAGGTTCAAGTGACTCTCCTACCTCAGTGTCCCAAGTAGCTGGGAATACAGGTGCATACCACCACACCCAGCTCATTTTTATATTCTTAGTAGAGATAGGGTTTTCCTTATGTTGGCGACTTGGTCTCAAACTCCTGACATCAGGTGATCCGCCCACCTCAACCTCCCAAAGTGCTGGGATTACAGGTGTGAGCCACCGCACCTGGCTGTAGATTACCTTTTGAGACTCTTTTCAGTGGTGATGCTGCAATTCAGTCATTATTTTCAGGATTTTTAATTGTCTGTTTACTCATTAAAAAAATAATAAAAGGATGAAAATGAGTGAATTTCTCTGGGCACTTGCCCATACACTTGATTTTTTAAATGAACAGAATAAGGGAAAAAAAGACAGTATACTTTCCCATTAAGTAATAATTTTGTAAAATATATGATGCCACTTCAAAGGCCAAATTACTCCAATTTAAATTTTAAAAGACCTGTGTTATCACAAATATATGTAATCCCTGTATTTTAGTCTTGCTGTATAAAAAGAGCATCGTGTTAAAAGTAGATGTGGGTGGTTCTAAGATTCATTTGCACAACTGTTAGTAATGCAGAGCCAGGGTACAGGCATCAACTAGGAAATACTCTTTATAAAAGGCCTGAATTTGCACAAGCAAATCTTGCGGGATCTTCCTCTAAGTACATAAGAGAGTACAAAAATAAAAATAAAACTGACCCTACATGCAGTGGAATGAGTGAGAGAATCCATTAGCAAGTGATGTATTCAAGGAAAGTCCAAGACACGATATTGTATAAAGTTAAGAGAATCAGATTTAAATGCTCAAAATTTTGGTCCTTTTACTTGGCTTTTCTTTAACTTTTGGATATTCACTTTTCCAAAAATAACATTTTAAAATTTGCTTTTGAGTGTTTGGGAGTAATCTTGCACATGTACAGACATACTGCTTTTATTTTCTTCCCTTTTGATCAGCACACATTATAGATATTCTAGGAATGATTTAGCTCGTGTCTCCACATTCCGCTGGGTTGGTGCTGATTACGAGATGTCTTTCCAAAGAGTACATGGAAGTTTGACAACAGTGTATGCATGCATCATCGTAAGAGATTTATGGTCTTTGATTTTGGAAGCAACTTTTTTTCATGTAGGAAAAATAGATCTATATCCCATTTTATCTTCAACTTGATTTAGATAATTTTAATGTGACTAACAAGTTATGACTCATGCATTTGTTGGTTTGTAATTAACCACAGGCCTAAGATCCATCAGAAACCCACTCTTCTGTGAGATTTCCAGCAGTTGTGAACCTTATGTTCACCACTCTTCCTGCTCTATTCTTAAGTAGTGTCAAGTAATCATTGTTTGATGAAAGCAACTGAAAATAAGAAGAGCACCATGCTTTGCACGTCTCAAAGTGTTTAACAAGGTGATTTTCCCTCTTACACTGCTTCTATTTATTTACACTACCATTACTTTGTAGAGTATTTGATACCTCCTGTTCTTAAACAATTTGTTTTCGTTTTTGTTTTTTCTGGGTGTGCTGTCTTTGTAAAACAAAGTGAGAAATTATAACATGAAAAAGCCTGATAAGACTGCTTTTTCTGCTGAGCTCATACTCTATGTAAAAAAAAAATTCCCTGAAACATCCATTGTTGGATTTTATGGATTCCTCTTGAGAATTCAGAGCCAAAAACTTTTAAAAGGTTTAAGAAAAGAAATAAATAGAAGAAACAGTCCAATATGAAGCAAATATACTTGGGATAGAGCTGACTCAGGAAGAAAGAAGTCAAAAAAATAGAGTGTTTGCAAGGAACAGTGAGAGATAACATCAGAAAGAGAGTATTGTATATGCACAGGAGCCAGGGATGCAGAAGAACTGAACAGAAAAGTTTCCATTGCTACCTCCAGGAAAATCTTATGCTGAAGTTCATCACACAGCAGCCAATGAGTGAGAATAAGAGAAGACTGGGTGGACACCTGGGCTGCACCAAAATATGAGGAAATGGAGAGAACAAAGAATGCAAAAAGTAGGAACCTAAAATAAGGCAGATTGAGAATAGTGAGGTGGTACTTCAAATGTCAAAGAAGCACAAGTACCATCGAATAAATACAAGTTGTGCTGAAAGGATGTCATTAACACGATTAAATGCAACTATATATGACTTGATGATTACTATGGTCATTGCTTGTAAGAATCAGTATCATTAAGGACATATACAATAAGTCTTATTTAGTGTCTCAGAATTTGTATGATGAAATTAATCTCTGCCACATCAAGTAAATATTCAAAGATATAACTCAGTTTAAAAATCTGATACATATAAAACAACTGAGGATTGAATTATTTGACCAAAATGTTTTACATCGTGATTAGAATGATGTTCCTGCCTGAAGACACTCACTCCTCAATCTAGGATATAAACTAGAGCCTATAAATCCTGATAAAGACTACTTTTCCCACTAAACTCATGCTATATTGAAAATCCCTGAAGCATGCATTGTTGGATTTTATAGACTCTTGAAAATTCAGAGCCAAAACCATTTCAAGCATTTAGGAAAAGAAAGATTAAAAAAAAAGAAAAGTTCAATATGAAACAAATACACTTTGGAAAGAAATAAGTCATCAGAATAGAGCATTTGCAAGCACAGTGAGAGATCACATCAGACAAAGAGCATGTGTATGCATAGAGGGTCCATCCTCAGTGATACATCCTCATTTTCCTTTTGATATGTTCAAGTGAATCTCTGAAACAATGTATGGTGTTGAGTCTATAGCAGTAGAAAATTATTATAAAAATTCAATAGAATTTGATACTTTTTTTTTTTTAGACAGAATCTTGCTTTGTCACTCAGGCTGGAGAGCAGTGGTGTAATCTTGGCTCACTGCAAATTCTGCCTCCTGGTCATAAGAGATCCTCCCACCTCAGCCTCCTGTGTAGCTGGGACCACAGGTGCACACCACCACCATGCCCACTAATTTTTTGTTTTTTTTTTTGATAGAGACAGGGTTTCACCTTGTTGCCCAGGCTGGTCTTGAATTCCTGAGCTCAAACAATTCATCCACCTTGGCCTCCCAAAGTTCTGGGATTACAGACGTGAACCACCTTGACTGGCAAGATAATTTAAATTTTTTAAATGTAGGTTATGGCTAGCTAATGATAATAATTTTATACTTATCTCTTTCTATACACGAGTCACTTCTCTCAGCCTCAGTTATCCCATCTTTATAATGGAATATCAATAATGATAAATTCATAGGATAGTTATGAAGATTAATATGAGACAAGCATAGAGAATCAAAACAACTAGACAATTTGCTAAATTAGAAATGATTCACCAAAAATTAGCTTGTATTATTTTTAACTTGCCAGCTTCGTAAGTGCAGGGACCATTTCGATTTTGACTACCTTTATATATACAAGTGGCTTGGTACATCAGTACATAGTGAACAACAGAAGCTTATTATCTCTTGAGTAAATAAATTATTACATGGTAAGAAATGGTTCCTGCCCTCAGGATGAACACAATCAACTGAAAAAGATGTTTTTAAAAAAATTGATATTTACAAAGGAATGTACTTTGTTAAGCTGAAGCAGGAGGATCACCTGAGCCCAGAAATCTGAGTCCAGCTTAGTCAATGTAGCGAGACCCTGTCTCTAAAAATTTTTAAAAACAATATACTAAATATTATGAAATGGGAAATTTGAAGCACTATGAGAGGGACTTACCTTTCTAACAATATGATGGAATGTGTACTCTGAAAATCCTTTTTATAACATCACCTATAAAAATAACACAGTTGAGCTGACAAAACAAATAAGGGAGCCCCTTAAAGGCCTAAATTAAGGAGCAATTTTGAATTCAGAGAGAAAATAGTTGACAGCTGCCATGTGCTTCTGCCATTGCCTAGTGGCCAGGAGCTTAGATCACACATGCACAAGGGAAAGGAAGCAGAGCCTTTTAGCTAGTAAGAGGGTCCCAAGTAAAGCAAAAATGGTTTAAGAACAATTGCCACAAATAAATAGTAAAATCGGGTGGGGGAATCACCTCAGAAAGTGAGAGACTAAAAAAAATCAATGTATTTCAACTTTGGCTCTCACTGGAGGGAAGAGAAAAATCTAGTTCTTAGATCAGTGTCAACCTGAATTCACATTTCCTGTGTGTTCCCCCAAAACCTAAGTTCACACCTCACATAAGCAAAAGAAAATCCTCTCTTGGAGATAAACCTTACCCCAATAATATAGACTCTAAGAATTCTAACAAATGAATAACCAAAGAGCATGAGCTAACAAGAGTGAGGGTCAGCAAAAGAAACAAATGACAGCCTCAGACCATCAAAGACTGCAGATACTGTGTCAGGCAGTTTCAGAATGTAAAACAGACAAGTAAAATCTTGAATAAATAAAAGACATTCTAGGAATATGAGTGGGGAGCAAGGGAACATTAGAGATACACAGGCATCATACCTGAAAGAAGAATGAATATAATTTATAGAAATTATTATGTGTATGTGTGTGCATGCACGTGTAGTAAACATTAGCATCTTAGACACAATTGAAGACGAAGCTAGTAAAGTAAAATATAGACGTGAAGAAATTGCCCAGGATACAATATAAAGAGGAAAAGGATGAAAAATATGAAAGAGAATTTAAAAGATATATTTAATCAGAATTCCTGAAAGAATACAGAATTATATAGAAGAGGAAATATTTTTAAACATGATTATTAAAAATTTCCAGAATTGAAGATAAACACCAGTTATCCAATTCAAGCAGCCAAATTTATTCCAATGTGGATTAATAAAAAAATCCATACACACTTTAGACAAACTGTAGAACACAAAATAGTCTCATAAGAAGCCAGAGAAAATACGCAGATAAGAAAGAATGACAATTAGATTGACAATTCTTAGCAATATGGAATATAAAAGACTGAAATAATTATTTTAAAGTTCTGAGAGATAAATTACTGACAAATATAATTGTATGTCTTTCAAGAATAAAAGGAAAACAACTTTGTTTTTGGTCATTCCAAAAAATAAATATTAAAAACTGAAACTAAATAATTTATTACCCAGAAACCATCACACTTGTATTTTCCTAAAAGATGTACTTAATGAAAAAAGCATATAACCCCAGAAAAGGTGTCTTATCTAAAGAAAAAAAAAAACGAAGAGCAGGATCATGTAATTATGAGTAAACAAATAGAAAAAGCTAATTGTTACAGTGTTAAAAAAAAAAAAACTACTGAGAAACAACTGCAAATAAATTTTAAGAGGATTATCAGAATAAAAATATTCTAAGGAAGAAGGAACATTTCCTTAAAGGAAGGAAATTTAGTCCATTTTTACACTGCTGATAAAGACATACCTGAGACTAGAAAGAAAAAGAGGTTTAATGGACTTATAGTTCCACATGGCTGGGGAGGCCTCAGAATCATGGTGAAAGTCAAGGAAGAGCAAGTCACGTCTTACATGGATGGCAGCAGGCAAAGAGAAAACTTGTGCATGGAAACTCCTGTGTTTAAAACCACCAGATCTCATGAGACTCATTCTCTGTGATGAGAACAGCACAGAAAAGACCCACCTGCATAACTCAATCACCTTCCACCAGGTTCCTCCCACAACATATGGGAATTGTGTAAGTTACAGTTCAAGATGAGATTTGGGTGGGGACACAGCCAAACCATATCAGAAGATCTGAGATACAAGAAAGTATGATGAATAGATAAATCTAAACAAATTTTGACTATAAATAATTGAAAATAATTAATTTGCGCACTAAATAATACAATAAAAAGCAAGACAACAGCGTATCAGTTATTGATAGTGGTGGTGATTAAAGTTATATTCAAAGGTCCTTGTTTTATTCCAAAAGTGGGTAAATATATTGTTGAAATTTAAACTGTATTGAGTTATGTATGCATATTAGAAATTACAGTAAACACTAAAATTATAAAGTTCAAGACCACAATTCCAAAACTAACAGAGAAACTAAGAAGAGGGGAAAAAATCTAATTAGCTCAAAAAGACTAAAAGAAAATTTTTAAAAGCACAAATATACTGTTAACCAAGTGAGTGAAAATTGACTAAATATTTAAATTAAAAGGCAAAGAATTATAGATAATACATTTTAACTAACAACATAATGTTTATAAGCAGCCCACTTAAAATATAACACATTAATATTAAAAATAAAATTGTGAGAAAATAACTACCAAGAAAACAAACCAAAGGGAGCTGATATGGTTTTAAAAGCATATGAAATAAAATTTAAGACCATGAAAAACATTGTCAGAGATAGAAGGTTAATACATAAAGTAAAACGTTAAAATTTAGCAGAACTACAGAAGAAACTGGCAGATTTCTTCTATGCTAAGAAGTAGAGGGTAAGTTAATGCATCCTAGGCAGTACAAGGAAGGTTTCTCAGAAAAGATGAAACCTGTATTGGGACTCAAAGGTGCAGAAGATGGCAAAGTAAATAGGGTGAGAATTGGTAAAGGAAACAAGTTTACAAAAGCAGAGAACACAGCATTTTTGAGAAACTGCAAGTACTTTAATATGATTCTGTGCACAGAGGACCAGTAATAATGAGGAGAAAATGAAAAACTAGCTTACTGGTTTTATGCACTGTTAGACTTTATCTTGAAAAATGTGGAAAATCACTGAAGAACCTTAAGCAGTCAAGAGTCATAGTCAAATTTTACTTTGAGACTAGTAGTTCTGGTGGCACTAAGCATAATGGCTTACAGGAGATCCAGACTGCATTTGTGATGAACTGTCCGTGTTTCTGGTCTCAGAATCGGGGAACAATAAAGTAGTGACAACAACTATAAAACCAAATGTCAGTCCACATGACGTGGGCCTTACTGCTCTTTGTAATACCCAGATAGTAAGTTTCCAATTCCACTTAGTGTTAGTGAATACCCATCACTTGGACAAATATAGGGATGTCTTACTTTTCTGTCATGTTGCATTCCTGAATAGTCCTTCATTCACATTTTAAAATTCATTTAATATTTATTGTGGAAACTGCTACTTCCAAGCATACTTTTGTAGGCGCTGGGGATATAGTAGTGGGCAGAAGAAAAAAATCCCTGCCTTCATGGAGCCCACATTCTGTATGTGCACTGTGTGTTTGTGTCTCTGTGCATTTGTATACGTATAGGAAGATAAAATCAATATTATACATAAATAAGTTATATAGGACATTAGAGAGTAATAAATACTGTGGAAAAATAAAAGAGGGTAAGGGAGATGGAGAGTGCCTGAGCAATGAAAAGATTATGATTTTTAGGTGTCATGAGGGAAGCTTACTAAGGAAATACCTGAGCTAGGACTTGAATGTAGTAAGGAATAAACCATGCAAATGAACAGTATTCCAGGCAGAAGCAATGATAAAGTTAAAGACCCTGGAGTGTGATTGTGCCTGGTGTGTTGAAGAACGTCAAGGAAGTCACTGTGGCTGGAACAGAATGAGGCAGAGTGGAAGCAGATTAGCTAGGACCTTGGAGCCTTGGAAGCCACTGGGAAGCTTTGATCAGAGAGCTGCTCAACAGCATATAACTGACACATTTATAATATATATTAGGAACAGCCTGAGATGTATTGAAGTAAAGACTTACATTCTCCCTCCACCTTCCACCCTCCTTTCTTGCCATCTCTGATTATTGAAGGTATAAAATGAAGCAGTACTACCGAGGACAGACCCAGGCCATGGTAAGAGAAACAAATTCACCTTGACTCAGCATCTACTATGTGCCAAGTGCCATGCTAAATCAGTGATACAAAGAAGAGAACACAGAAATATTTTAGTCAATTACCAAATGATAAGCTACAATATTTTTAATAAGTACCCCCTGCATAAAGAAAAGATGAATGTTTAAGGTGATAGATTTCCCAATAACTCTAATTTGATCATTATACATTATATGAAAGTATCAAAATATCGCATGTACCCAGAAAATATTAAGGACACTGTGGCTGTTTGCAGCCTTATATGCAGAAACCTCCGTGAACAGGTAGGGCACTAGGCAGAGAGAACTGAGTACAGTCAGAGCAGAATGGTGCTTGGAATGTGCCCAGCCTCCCAAGAAGATGTCTATTTACCCTCAGTGAGTAATCACAGTGCCCTCTGCCCAGGAGAGCAAGATTAGCTCTGAAACAGGGTTATTTCTTTTTTTTAAAAAAAAAGCTCTGTTGAAACATAATTAATATATTTAAATTTTCACATATTTAATCTATACATTTTGATGAGTTCAGACACAAGTACATACTTGTGATACCATCACCATAATCAGTGTACTAAGCATATTCATCACCTGTCAAAATTACATTGTTTTCTTTTGCGGTTTTGTTTTGTTTTTCGGTAAGAGCACTTAACATGAGCTCTATCCTCTTAACAAACATTAAAGGGTACGATACCTTATTGTTAACTACAGGTACTATATTGTACAGCAGATCTCTAGAACTGATTCATCTGGTATGACTGAAACCATCTGCAGGGTTTTTCATTTTTGTGTCAATTCTTCATATGAAAGAGGTCTTCGTGGGGGGAAGTTATTAGGTTACATTAAAACAAGCCATTGAGAATAGCAGTGGGGTTGTGAATGTGTGGCAGTGGCTGCTGCTGTAGGAGGTTGTGTGACCGGTGGTCATGTATTGTGCCACCACTGGCACCATTTGAGAGTGGATGGAATTCTAGGATACACCAGGATCAAAACCGTCTTGCCAACGTTCTTATTCTTGATGCAAATAGATTTGTATTTCATAAATTATCAGATAAAAACCTTTGTGTCTTAACTAAAAGGAAAGTGGGGTTCCCAGTGACAAGTTTTGCAAAACCCCCACATCACATAAGCACATCATATCAGAAGACAGTAGAAAGAACAGTGAACATAAAGATTGACACCAAACATCTGGCCCTTGTAAAGAGAACATGCAGCCCTCTCAAGGGAATTCCAGTAGTTGAAATGAAATGAACTCTATCCCAGTATCTGCAAAACTCCTAAATGAGATTAACAAATCATTGTCCACTGTTGTGGAAGAATTTTGGGAAATGGGAAAGGTGCTGGAAGACTAGAGTCAGACAAACGTTATTGCTGATTTTAATATGTTAGGGAATTTCAAGAGCCAACACGCTTCAGATTAATCAAAAGCAATATTCTAGAATGGATTTATTTTTATTTTATTTTTTTATTGCATTTTAGGTTTTGGGGTACATGTGAAGAACATGCAAAATTGTTGCATAGGTACACACATGGCAGTGTGATTTGCTGCCTTCCTCCCCTTCACCTATATCTGACATTTCTCCCCATGCTATCTCTCCCCAGCTCCCCACCCCCCTGTCCCTCCCCCATCTCCCCCCAATAGACCCCAGTGTGTAGTACTCCCCTCCCTGTGTCCATGTGTTCTCATTGTTCAACACCCGCCTATGAGTGAGAACATGTGGTGTTTGATTTTCTGCTCTTGTGTCAGTTTGCTGAGAATGATGGTTTCCAGGTTCATCCATGTCCCTACAAAGGACACAAACTCATCGTTTTTGATGGCTGCATAATATTCCATGGTGTATATGTGCCACATTTTCCTTGTCCAGTCTATCATCGATGGGCATTTGGGTTGGTTTCAGGTCTTTGCTATTGTAAACAGTGCTGCAATGAACATTCGTTTGCACGTGTCCTTATAGTAGAACAATTTATAATCCTTTGGATATATATACCCAGTAATGGGATTGCTGGGTCAAATGGAATTTCTATTTCTAGGTCCTTGAGGAATCGCCACACTGTCTTCCACAATGGTTGAACTAATTTACACTCCCACCAACAGTGTAAAAGTGTTCCTATTTCTCCACATCCTCTCCAGCATCTGTTGTCTCCAGATTTTTTAATGATCACCATTCTAACTGGCGTGAGATGGTATCTCAATGTAGTTTTGAATTGCATTTCTCTAATGACCAGTGATGATGAGCATTTTTCCATATGTTTGTTGGCCTCATGTATGTCTTCTTCTGTAAAGTGTCTGTTCATATCCTTTGCCCACTTTTGAATGGGCTTGTTTGTTTTTTTCTTGTAGATCTGTTTCGGTTCTTTGTAAATTCTGGATATCAGCCCTTTGTCAGATGGGTAGACTGCAAAAATTTTTTCCCATTCTGTTGGTTGCCGATTCACTCTAATGACTGTTTCTTTTGCCGTGCAGAAGCTGTGGAGTTTGATTAGGTCCCATTTGTCTATTTTGGCTTTTGTTGCCAATGCTCTTGGTGTTTTGGTCATGAAGTCCTTTCCTACGCCTACGTCCTGAATGGTTTTGCCTAGATTTTCTTCTAGGGTTTTTATGGTGTTAGGTCTTATGTTTAAGTCTTTAATCCATCTGGAGTTCATTTTAGTGTAAGGCATCAGGAAGGGGTCCAGTTTCTGCTTTCTGCACATGGCTAGCCAGTTTTCCCAACACCCTTTATTAAACAGGGAATCCTTTCCCCATTGCTTGTTTTTTTCAGGTTTGTCAAAAATCAGATGGTTGTAGATATGTTGTGTTGCCTCCGAGGCCTCTGTTCTTTTCCATTGGTCTATATCTCTGTTTTGGTACCAGTACCATGCTGTTTTGATTACTGTAGCCTTATAATATAGTTTGAAGTCCACTAGTGTGATGCCTCCTGCTTTGTTCTTTTTGCTTAGAATTGACTTGGCTATGCGGGCTCTCTTTTGGTTCTGTATGAAGTTAAAGGTGTTTTTTTCCAATTCTGTGAAGAAGATCATTGGTAGCTTGATGGGAATAGCGTTGAACCTGTAAATTACTTTGGGCAGTATGGCCATTTTTATGATACTGATTCTTCCTAACCATGAACATGGAATGTTTCTCCATCAGTTTGTGTCCTCTCTTACTTCGTTGAGCAGTGACTCGTAGTTCTCCTTGAAGAGGTCCTTTACGTTCCTTGTTAGTTGTGTTCCTAGGTATTTTATTCTCTTTGTAGCAATTGTGAATGGCAGTTCGTTCTTGATGTGGCTCTCTTTAAGTCTGTTATTGGTGTATAGGAATGCTTGTGATTTTTGAACATTGATTTTATATCCTGAGACTTTGCTGAAGTTGCTTATCAGTTTCAGGAGATTTTGGGCTGAGACGATGGGGTCTTCTAAGATATACAATCATGTCGTCTGCAAATAGAGGCAATTTGACTTCCTCCTTTCCTATTTGAATACCCTTTATTTCTTTTTCTTGCCTGATTGCTCTGGCTAGAACTTCCAGTACTACATTGAATAGGAGTGGTGAGAGAGGGCATCCTTGTCTAGTGTCAGATTTCAAAGGGAATGCTTCTAGTTTTTGCCCATTCAGTATGATATTGGCTCTTGGTTTGTCATAAATAGCTTTTATTATTTTGAGATATGTTCTATCAATACCTAGTTTATTGAGGGTTTTTAGCATAAAGGGTTGTTGAATTTTGTCAAAGGCCTTCACTGCGTCAATTGAGATAATCATGTGGTTTTTGTCTTTGGTTCTGTTTATGTGGTGAATTACGTTTATAGACTTGTGTATGTTGAACCACCTTTGCATCCTTGGGATGAAGCCTACTTGATCATGGTGGATAAGCTTTTTGATGTGCTGTTGCAATCGGCTTGCCAGTATTTTATTGAAAATTTTTGCATCTATGTTCATCACGGATATTGGCCTGAAGCTTTCTTTTCTTGTTGGGTCTCTGCCGGGTTTTGGTATCAGGATGATGTTGGTCTCATAAAATGATTTGGGAAGGATTCCCTCTTTTTTGATTGTTTGGAATAGTTTCAGAAGGAATAGTACAAGCTCCTCTTTGTATGTCTGGTAGCATTCGGCTGTGAACCCATCTGGACCTGGACTTTTTTTGGGTGGTAGGCTCTTAATAGCTGCCTCAACTTCAGACCTTGTTATGGGTCTATTCAGGGTTTCAACTTCTTCATGGTTTAGGCTTGGGAGGAGGCAAGTGTCCAGGAATTTATCCATTTCTTTCAGGTTTACTAGTTTATGTGCGTAGAGTTGTTTGTAATCATCTCTGATGATGATTTGAATTTCTGTGCAATCTGTGCTGATATCCCCTTTATTGTTTTTTATTGCATCAATTTGGTTATTCTCTCTTTTCTTTTTTATTAATCTGGCTAGTGGTCTGTCTATTTTGTTGATCTTTTCAAAAAACCAGCTGCTGGATTTGTTGATTTTTTGAAGGGTTTTTTGTGTCTCTATTTCCTTCACTTCTGCTCTGATCTTAGCTATTTCTTGTCTTCTGCTAGATTTTGAGGTTTTTTGATCTTGCTCCTCTAGCTCTTTCAGTTTTGACGATAGGGTGTCAATCTTTGATCTCTCCTTGCTTCTCATGTGGGCACTTATTGCTATATATTTTCCTCTAGAGACTGCTTNGATTTATTGATTTTTTGAAGGGTTTTTTGTGTCTCTATTTCCTTCAGTTCTGCTCTGATCTTAGTTATGTCTTGTCTTCTGCTAGGTTTTGAGTTTTTTTTATCTTGCTCCTCTAGCTCTTTCCATTTTGATTCTAGGGTTTCAATTTTAGATCTCTCCTTGCTTCTCATGTGGGCACTTATTGCTATATATTTTCCTCTAGAGACTGCTTTAAATGTGTCCCAGAGATTCTGGTATGTTGTCTCTTCGTTCTCATTGGTTTCAAAGAACATCTTTATTTCTGCCTTCATTTCATTGTTTATCCAGTCAACATTCAAGAGCCAGTTGTTCAGTTTCCATGAAGCTGTGTGGTTCTGAGTTAGTTTCTGCATTCTGAGTTCTCACTTGATTGCACTGTGGTCCGAAAGGCTGTATGTTATGATTTCCATTCTTTTGCATTTGCTGAGGAGTGATTTATTTCCAATTATGTTGTCAGTTTTAGAGTAGGTGTGATGTGGTGCTGAGAAGAATGTGTATTTTGTGGATTTGGGGTGGAGAGTTCTGTAAATGTCTATTAGGTTTGCCTGTTCCAGGTCTGAGTTCAGGTCCTGGATATTCTTGTTAATTTTCTGTCTGGTTCATCTGTCTAATATTGGCAATGGGGTGTTAACATCTCCCACTATAATTGTGTGGGAGTCTAAGTCTCTTTGTAAATCATTAAGAACTTGCCTTATGTATCTGGGTGCTCCTATATTGGGTGCGTATATATTTAGGATCGTTAGCTCTTCTTGTTGCATTGATCCTTTTACCATTATGTAATGTCCTTCTTTGTCTCTTTTGATCTTTGTTGCTTTAAAGTCTAATTTATCAGAGATGAGAATTGCAACTCCTCTTTTTTTTGCTCCCCATTTGCTTGGTAAATCTTCCTCCATCCCTTTATTTTGAGCCTTTGTGTATCCTTGCATGTGAGAGGGGTTTCCTGGATACAGCACACTGATAGGTTTAGGCTTTTTAATCCAATTTTCTAGTCTGTGTCTTTCGTTTGGGGCATTTAGTCCATTTACATTTAGGGATAATATTGTTATATGTGAATTTGATACTGCCATTTTGATGCTAGCTGGCTGTTTTGTTTCTTAGTTGATGCAGATTCTTGATCGTGTTGATGCTCTTTACCATTTGGTATGTTTTTGGAGTGGCTGGTACTGGTTGTTCCTTTATATGTGTAGAGCCTCTTTCAGGAGCTTTTGTAAAGCAGGCCTAGTGGTGACGAAATTTCTGAGTACTTGCTTGTTCGCAAAGGATTTTATTTTTCCATCACCTATGAAGCTTAGTTTGGCTGGATAGGAGATTCTGGGTTGAAAGTTCTTTTCTTTAAGGATGTTGAAATTGGCTGCCACTCTCTTCTGGCTTGTAGGGTTTCTGCTGAGAGATCTGCTGTGAGTCTGACGGGTTTCCCTTTTTGGGTAACCCGACCTTTCCCTCTGGCTGCCCTTAGCATTTTCTCCTTCATTTCAACCCTGGTGAATCTGACGATTATGTGCCTTGGGGTTGCTCTTCTTGACGAATATCTTTGTGGTGGTCTCTGTATTTCCTGGACTTGAGTATTGGCCTGCCTTGCTAGGTTGGGGAAGTTTTCCTGGATAATATCCTGAAGAGTATTTTCCAGCTTGGATTCATTCTCTTCGTCACATTCAGGCACACCTATCAGACATAGATTAGGTCTTTTCACATAGTCCCACATTTCTTGGAGACTTTGTTCATTCCTTTTTACCCTTTTTTCTCTATTCTTGCCTTCTCGTTTTATTTCATTGAGTTGATCTTTGACCTCTGATATCCTTTCTTCTGCTTGGTCCATTCAGCTGTTGAAACTTGTGCATGCTTCGCGATGTTCTCGTGTTGTGTTTTTCAGCTCCATCAATTCACTTATATTCCTCTCTATGTTGTCCATTCTCATTAGCATTTCGTCAAATATTTTTTCAAGGTTCTTAGTTTCTTTGCATTGGGTTAGAACATGTTCTTTTAGCTCACTGTAGTTTCTTATTACCCACCTTCTGAAGTCTGATTCTGTTACTTCATCACACTCCTTCTCCATCCAGCCTTGTTCCCTTGCTGGTGAGGAGTTGTGATCCCTTTTAGGAGGAGAGGTGTTCTGATTACCGGTGCTTTCATCATTTTTGCGCTGGTTTCTTCCTATCTTTATGGGTTTATCCACCTGTTGTCTTTATAGTTACTGACTTTCACATTGGGTCTCTGAGTGAACTTCCAGTTTGTGGATGCTGAAGTTACTTCTTTTTCTTAGCTTTCCTTCTAACAGTCTGGCCCCTCTGCTGTAGGACTGCTGAGGTCCACTCTAGGCCCTGCTTGCCTGGGGATCTCCTGCAGCAGCTACAGAACAGTAAGGGTTGCTACCAGTTTCCTCTTCTGCTATCTTTGTCCCAGAAGGATTCCCGCCCAGTGTCAGTCTGTTCTCTCCTTTATGAGGTGACTCTTTGGATATACGGGGGTCAGGGAGCTGCTTGAGGAGACAGTCTGTCCTTTATTGGAGCTCAAGTCCTGAGTTGTTAGCTCCGTTGTTCATTCAGAGTTGCTGGGCAGGTACGTTTAGGTCTGCTGCAGCGGAACTCATAAACTCCCTTCCCCCACCCCAGGTGTTCTGTCCCAGGGAGTTAGGGCTTTATTTATGGGTTTTCGTTGTGCTGCTGCCTTTTTTTTTTTTTCTTTCAGGGCTACCCTGCCCAGCGAGGAGGCAGCCTAGTCACTGTCTGTGGGCAGAGGCTTTGCTGAGCTGCTGTGGGCTCCGCCCAGCTGCTGTGTGATCTTCCCTGCAGTCCTGTTTATATGGGTGTAGTTAGAACTGCCTTGGCCATGGTGGCCCACCTCTGTTATGGCGGACTCTCTCTGTAGTGACAGGTTGCCTTGGCAATGGCGAGTTGCCTCGGCAACAGCGGGCTGCCTCAGCGATGGTCAGACTGCCTCCGTAGTGGTGGAGTGTCTCAGTAATGGCGGACGCCCCTTCCCCATAGAGGCAGACCGTCCTGGGTTCAGCTGTGCTTGCTGTGAAACTCTCAACCCAGAGCGTTTTCAATTACTGGTTTTTTTTGGCGTGTGTGTGGGGGTGGGGGGGTAGGACCAGCCAAGCGTGATCACCTGGCTCCCTGACTCAGAGTCTTTTTTTGTTGTTATTGTTGAATGGTCACTGTC
This sequence comes from Cebus imitator, assembly GCF_001604975.1. NCBI lineage: Eukaryota > Metazoa > Chordata > Mammalia > Primates > Cebidae > Cebus > Cebus imitator. The sequence goes on from NW_016107945.1 coordinate 692,774, forward strand.
TCCCAGTGTTCCAGTTGCCTGTTGAAAAGGCACCGGGATCTCTCCTGCCGCCACTCACTGAGCCGGCTGAAACAGCGGCGCTGAGATTCCTGTCGGTTTTTTTGCCTAGGAATCTCCTGGCCTGGCTCACTATTTCAGATAAATGGGCGACTCTGCCGTCTCAGGGCTCCAATCACCAGCTAAGAGGGCACCCAGACCAGTGTCTTTTGTACGGAGGACACGGGCAAAGCAGCCACGCAGGCCGAAACAGCCGCGCCGGCAGAAACAGCCACGCTGGCGACCTGTGGGGCTCCTCCACCTGGGAATCTCCTGGTCTGTGGGCAATAAAAATCTGTCTGGAAATGCGGCGCCCACTCACCCTCTGCGCTTTCACTGGGAGCTGTAATCCTAGCTGTTCCTAGTTGGCCATCTTCCCCCGATCCTCTCTCTTTCTTTTCTTTTCTCTCTAGAATGGATTTAATAGGTGGGTATATGAGTCCTTTGAAAAGCAAGTATCTTTGGGATCCTGTATGTGCTCACCAATAATAAATCACAGTACTCTTACTTTAATTCCTTGTTTGACAGAGATCCATGATGCTAGTATTGCACAGTTAAATCCAGATTTCAATAAAATAGTTGACAGAATCTAACATGAAAGTCTTCAGAAAATGTTCATTTATTCAATCCTACACATTGAGTATGTGTAAATGGTTGGATGAACAGGCTCAAAAAATGTCCATTCAGATATTTTAGAGAATTATCAATATATAAATGAAGATATTTGAATAAAGGATCCTTCAGACGCAGATAACCTGTGATTTTAATACTATTACCTGATGACTATCATTATTAACCATGGCTAAAAAGCCTAGAAAAAGATGGCAAATTAAAGTGATTTAAATAAAACACCATGTAACTAAAATTGCCTCTCCATATGCCCCCCAAAATGGTTACATAACCTACAGTCATGTAATGAATGTCTCAAAAACAATGGTGTTGCATAATTTATCCACTGGTGTTAGAATTCAGTACCCACCTGAGGCATAGCTCTACCATCCTGTTTAATCCTTACTAAAATTAATGTATGAACATATACTGATTTTAGAGGTTTAATTTTAAAACAAAAATATAATCACTATAATCAAGCAAGATTATTCTAGAGCCCCCTACCATCCATTCTCCCTTTACCTAAAAATTTGATGATAATCTAGAAGGCAGAAAGGCTTGAATGTCCACACATTTGGATATAGGGTTTCGCAAGTTCTCAGATCTGGGATTATAGTAGTTATTGCTATGTTGACAACATCATGAATACTATGCTTTGTGGTCAATTTAAAAGAAATTTAGAGTTATTTTTGTTGTGTGTAATGGTTGTCTTTCTCATTAGATTTAGAGCCTAATCCCCATGCAAGAGGTTATTCTCATTTGCATCAGCTATATATACACTATCACGGAATGATGGACAAAGATTTCTCTCTCCTCTCAAAAAGGAAAACGATTAACATTTACAAGGTGCTTGTTAAAAGAGCATCATTTTAGGATCTCTAAGTACTTTAATTAAAACATAGAACCTTCCTTCACGAAGGTTAGAACTCATCTCCATCAGCAGCATCCCTTTATGCACAACTGAGTTTCTGTTCTTAGGTTCTTACTGCTCTAAGTTCTCTTAGACTCATCTAGTAGATCTAAAATAGGTCAAGTTTGGTCACATAATTTGTAGTGCCTCAATTGATCAGAGCCCTTGACATACATAGGTCTTCCCTAATTTTCAGGAGGAACATTGCTAACACATTTGGGATGAAAGGTCACCCAGATCCCTGTAGCAAGCTATGTCAGTGGCTTCACTGCAGAGGTACCTCTCTGGCAGATTTGGAGATTTCAAGCAAATGTATCAAACCCTAATGTGCTATGACAGGAGGATTTCATCTACCGATCATGAGTAGAAATGTCTGGGAGCTATTATTCAATAGGAAGCAAAGCTCCTTCAGCTGAAAAGCAATGTGCAGACTGACACTCCTGCTACACCATTTTTATCATGAGTTTGTACTTTGAATGGAATCTACCTAAAGAGAAAAAGACAATGTATATCCTTATATCCTGGCTGTTCGAGATTTTGAAACAGAACATCTATAGCAGAAAGTATCAGTTTTCAGAAGCTCATCTGCTCTGAATTAAAATATCAGAGTTGGAGGTTTTTTTTCCCTGTTTGAACAAGAAAAACATATAGTGCCCATAACAAATTATATTAATTATCAGTCATATAAGCCCAGAAAGTGGAACCATCTGAATATAGTCCCTGTAAACTTATAGTGGGAAAAATAGACATATGGACATCCTGGGGAAAGAGGCGGCCATGTTCATTTTCCATTTGCCTACCCCAGAACATGCCATATTGAGTAAAATTTTTCTATGCATGTGTATCTCCAAAAATGAAAATAAAAATTATAAAACATCTTTGTGAGCATGGTGCCAGCAGAAGAGTAGGGTAGGGATGAATGTATAATCAACCTTTTTGATGTAAGGACTGCTGGCAAGCAGTGTGAGCCAGCCAAGCACATGGCAAGTAGAGGAGCGGCCATAGAAACACTGGAGACTTCTCTGTCCTAGGCTGCACTGAGATATATGCATCAAGCTACTGTGCTTTTTTTTTTTTTTTAATGCCAATTCCAGACATTTCTTTTTCCTTTGTAAAATAAGGCTATCAAAAAAAAAGGAGTATAGAATGTTTCCTCCTGTCTGTGAGTGTGTGGCAATGGGCAGGAAACTGGGCTGTCTTCAACAGAAAGGGAGTGGCAACCACCAGGACACTGGAAGAGATGCTTTTTCAGGGAGCTTGAGAGAAAATACTGACACACATCTTTTCCAACCTAATCTTCAATGCAGTGCTTTAGGAGAGCCAGGCACTGTGTTAGAATCTGGTTAAAGTATATATTGTACTGTTTTCTTCTCTTGGTAAACATTGACTTTGTGCCTTGTAAAAAAAAAATGATATCCTTTGTATATGAATGTATTCTCGGTAATAATAATGAATTTAGAGCTGTTTTTCAACACCATTTTTGCTGCCCAAGTAGATATTATCAAGCCAGCTCATTAAGTTTAAGTGGGTAATCCACAGACATTCATTCATTTATTTAATAAATTTTAATTAAGCATCTACTCGGTGCCAGGCACAGTGCTTGACACAATCACAATAGAAATATTGCCTCTACTCCAAGCTCCTGCTTATTAAAACTATACCAGGGAGGCTTAGCTTTCCCAGGTCATCCTGGGACCCTAGCCCCAGAACTCTTAGCAGGGATTCTCATCCTTTCTTATGTTCTGATACTATACAATTAGTTATATAATTAGGTATTGTGAACCACCTTCACTCCTAAAAGTCTTATTAGAGTTTGTTCGTCCTATACGTTAAATTGAAAATAACTTGGTATAGATGTTTATAGTAGACTTCAGGGTAACTGAAAACATTCTCAAATACTGAAATCTAAACAACCACTCTGCAAGAGCAGCTTTTCCAGGCCTTTTTAACATTTGTCATCTCTGTTGACTCACATGAGTCAAAGCAATTATTCTGACACTTGAAATTTTACCTTTAATGTTTCCTAGGAAACATAGCTTATACTCACTCCTACACTTGTTATGGGTTCATTTAAAGAGGAAGTAATCTGGAAAATAGCCATGAATAACAGAATTACCCAGTACCTTGATATTTTCCCATTTCTCTGCTGGCATTCAGCCCAACAGCTGTCATTGTACCTCTATAGGAACTTAGTTCTTGTATGGCAACTTGAGTGGCATTGAGCTCTGATAGAAGGTCATAACATCTTTGTTAGAAATAATATGCAGATTTTTCCAAGAGGTTATGTCTCAAGTTTCTATTCTAAAAGCAAAAAAAGCCACAAAACAAATTTCTTAAAATTAATTTCCCTCTGGCTTTTGTCTTGGTTGACAATTCTTCTGGGATAAGGTTGATTATTTCTATGATTCCTCAGGAGACTGTCAGCTCTGCCTGATTAACTGAAAACTAGCATAAAAAGATTATATAATGAATATTATTCATATAAAATTATTCCTTTTAGAGTCTAAATGAGAAAATTTGCCTTACATAGAAGGAATTTTCGCCACTCTATGTTGGTTGTCTTCCTTTGATTACCAAAAATCACTTTTTGAATCCTGAATGATAACTCTCATATTTTAGAGTAGCAGTTGATCTGAGAGAAAGTAAATAACATGGCCACACAACTATTATGTGATCAGACAAGGATTTGCGTGCAGTAATTATCACCTGGGAGTGTCCATGAGCACATGTACACATACACACACACACACACACACACACACACACACACACACACACACGCCTTGGCTCCACACGTTTTGATTCAGTAGGTTTAGGGTGGAGCCCCAGAGTATGGACTTTTTTAAAGCATCATAGGTGATTCGTGTGCTCATCCCAGTTAAGAACCACTACCCAATATTGCCACTTTAACTTCAGATGGGCCATGAAATGACAAGAATGCTCTCCAAAACATCTGATTAACAATTCAAAAACATGCCATTGAGAAAATGATTTTTTAATAGACCTTTGAAGAGAAAGAAGAAAGGTTGCAGTTATATGGATTCTTTAAGAACATATGAAACCAAGGAGAACCAGGGTTAGGAAGAACATTAAGTAACACTTTGAATTAGTCATTACCATGTACAGTATAATGAACTCAATTTCTGAGTTGATTAATCACTGAGGAATATGCATAATATATATTCAGTATACATGGAGTCAACATATATATGATATATAATATATACAACATATATATTCAACATATATATAACTTACCCCTAATAGGCCTAATGCATTTATTTAATGTTTATGTATATTAAAACTGATAGTTTTTTTAAAGAACGGAAAAGGAACTGTAAAGGCTTTTCTCTTACATCTAAAGTAATATATATTAATTCTCAAAGGATTTATAAAGTGTTACAGGTCAGAAAGTCTTTGTGTCTATTCCAGAAAATCAAGTTATTTACTAGAAATTTCAGTGAGATCTTTACTAGATGGGTTGGACAAATTCTAAGAGTTAGATATTGTAGAAGGATTTTTTTTTTATTTTAAAACAATGTGCCTAAGTCATAAAACTTAGTAGTTTCAAAACAGACAATGGGTTAAGTTCCAAAAGGTTATTTTTTAGCAAGTCTATTAAATTATAACAAAGTTATATACAAATTATAATAAAGTATCCAATGAGAGTTTGTAAAGACAATCACAATGTAGTTGAAATGTCATATTGTTTCCTTGAAAAATACTTGGAAACAATATTTCTATACTTATTTAACGGTATTTAAACCAAATCTTTGAGTAGCCATAGTAGGTATAAAAGCACTGTTAGAAATGGCAGACAAAAAGCAAGTTTTAACTTTGTATGTTGACTGTACCCTAAAGGCACCCTATGTAGATTATTTACTTAGTAAATTGTATTGATGATGCTCTCCATTAAATGTTTAGAGGAAGATTATTGAAGAAAAACAAAAAGAAATACCTATTTGTTAAAAAAAATTTTTTTAAGTAGTGTTTCTCAAATTTCAATTACTAAGCAACTGAAGAGTTTGTGTGAAATACAGATTCCATGCTGTAATTGCACAAATTCAGACTCAGAAGGTCAGAAATTGGAGGTTTTATGTTTCTAACAAATATGCAATAAGAAGCCCTTATAATTTGTTCATGACTGTACTGCTTTTTGCTTGTTGTCCCAGTATAATTTTTAATAACACCCACTCCCACTCTCAGTGTACTTATTTGGATGATAAATTTTGGTCAACAGAGGTTTAGAGTAAGCAGAATTCTCTAAAGTCTACAGAGTTGTAAAAAGTGCTGCTCCTAACATTAGTAGGACTCCCTGCTACCTTATCATCACTGGTGCCTTTGCTGTGTGGTGGTCACAGAGCATCTCTCAAAAACTCATTGAAACCACTCCAAAAGGGGTCTTTGATGTTCCCCTTACTAGAGAATACTGAGTCCTTTTTTTTTTCCAGTAAGTTCTTATCTACCATATTCTCATATTATGTCATCTTAGGAAGTCATTCCAAGCAACATGAAAAGCAAGAATAAGAGCCCCAATAGAGAAAACAGAACATATTTGGGTAATGGTGAGAAGAGCCGAGTACTGTATGCACAGAAGGAAAAAGAGAGTAAAAGTGTAGATTGGACCACTTTGGGGCCCAGGATAATGGGGGGGGGGGAGAAATTGGAATTACATGGCTTCTGTGATGGAAATTATTGAGGAAAAAATTTATTAAAAAATGAGGATCCAGCAGGGCGAGATGGCTTACACCTGTAATACCAGCACTTTGGGAGGCTGAGACAGGTAGATCACTTGAGGTCAGGAGCTTGAGACCATCCTAGACAATGTGGTTAAACCCTGTCTCTACTAAAATTGCAAAAAAAAGTAGCTGGGCACCGTGGCACCACTTGTAATCCCACCTTATTGGGAGGCTGAAGCAGGAGGATCACTTGGACCCAGGGGGCAGATGTTACAGTGAGCCAAGATTGTATCACCGCATTCCTGCATGGGCAACAGAAGGAGACTCGTTTCAAGAAGACAAAAAAATGAGGGTCACTCAGAGATGAAACTTTTCTTAACTTTTTCTTGGTTAAGTAAGAGAACAATATGAAAATACTTGGTAAACAATAAATGCTTATGAATCATTTTCAGAATCAAGGGTATCTAAAAAAAAAAAAAAAAAGAATCAGAAGAAATAGTAAAAGAAGAGGCAGAAAGAAGGAAAGAAAGTACATAAGCTGTGGCTCCATTAGGACAGGCCCTGGAAGTAAAAAGGAGAAGGACCACAGCCTAAAAATCATGGCATTGTTGGGGTGGGGAGCAGTGGAAGGGAAATATTTCTAAAACTAATTTTAAGAATAAGTGAGCTCCCTAGAAAATATTTTTGTCTTATAATTGATACTGTGGCTCTTCTAAAAAATGAAGTGGTGTGTATTCTGTCTATACTTCCCAAATCCTGTCAGTCCTATTCATACTACCAAAACAGAGCAATGCAGGAATGCTTTTCTTGGATATTTTGTTCATCTTCAATGATAAATACAGAAGTCCAAGTACTAAAAGTACGCTATTTGATTAATATTCAGATAAAATATGTTTTCTGTTTGTTAACAAACAATGGCACATGAGGGAAAAATGTCTGTATACATGACAGGAAAATGTTTGTATAATGAGATTTTTTTAAATTTTATTTTACTTTAAGTGCCAGGCTACATGTGCAGAACATTCAGGTTTGTTTCATAGGTATACGTGTGCTTTGGTGGTCTGCTGCCTCTGTCAACCTGTCACCAAGGTTTTAAGCCCCACATGCATTAGCTTTTTGTCCTGATGCTCTTCCTCCTCTCACCACCCCACCTCCGACAGACCCCATTGTATTGTTTCCCTCACCGTGTCCATGTGTTCTTACTGTTCAGCTCCCATTTATCAGTGAGAACATGCAGTATGTGGTTTTCTGTTCTCGTGTTAGCTAGATGAGAATGATGGTTTCCAGCTTCATCTGTGTCCTGCAAAGGACATGATCTCTTTCCCTTTTATGGCTGCATAGTATTCCATGATATATGTGTATGACATTCCTTTATCTAGTCTATCATTGATGGGCATTTGGGTTGGTTCCATGTCTTTGCTGTTAACAGTGCTGCAATAAACATAAGTGTGCATGTATCTTTATAATAGAATGATTTATTTTCTTTGGGTATATACCCAGCAATGGGATTGCTGGGTCAAAATGGTATTTCTGGTTCTAGATCCTTGAGGAATCGCCACACTGTCTTCCATACTGGTTAAGCCAATTTATGTACCCAACAACAGTGTTAAAGCATTCCTATTTCTTCACAGCCTCACCAGCACCTGTTGTTTCTTGATTTTTTAATAATCGCCATTCTGACTGGCATGAGATAGTATCTCATTGTGGTTTTGATTAGCATTTCTCTAATGATCAGTGATGTTGAGCTTCATTTCTGTTTGTTGGCTGCCTAAATGTTTTCTTTTGAGAAGTATCTGTTCATGTCCTTTGCCTATTTTTGATGGAGCTCTTTGTCTTTTTCTTCTGGATTTGTTTAAGTTCCTTGTGGATTTGTTTAAGTTCCTTGTAAATTCTGGATATTAGACCTTTGTCAGATGAGTAGATTGCAAAAATTTTCTCCCGTTCTGTAGGTTTCCTCTGATGATAGTTTCTTCTGCTATGCAGAAGACTGAGACATTATTGAACAGATAATTTCCTGGCCTGATATTTCACTTACGTTTTAACAAAAAGATTTTCTCCTGATATTTTATGTCCTTCTCAAAAGTCATTTCTAATAACAATATACTATTCCAACTTGTACATGTACCAATATTTCCCAGCAACCATCATCCTTTCTCGATACATTTAACATTCTTTTTCTTTTGAATATTGCTGTGCATAGGATTTTTCCTTTTCTCAGATTATTTACTAATGATAGAATCATGAGAGTATGATTACTGGGTCAAGCAATATAAGTAGTTTTAAGGCACATGATACATATTTCCAAACTACTTGAAAATACATTCATAAACACATTCTGCACTGTATAAAAATTTTATCTCAAATTCATTTTGATAATAGTATATATTTATTTTTCTTAATTTACTTTGGTTTACTTATTAGGTCAAACATATTTACCCATATTTTCTCCTTCTTTGAAGTTTTCTTTTTTTAGTTTTTAATTTTTCCATAGGTTATTGGGGTATAGGTGGTGTTTGATTACAAGTAAGTTCTTTAGTGGTGATTTGTGAGATTTGGTGTACCCATCACCAGAACAGTATTACACTTCACCCTATTTGCAGTCTTCTATCCTCCGCTCCCCTTTTACCTTTCTCCCTAAGTCCGCAAAGTCCATTGTATCAGTCTTTTGCATTCGTGTCCTCATAGCTTAGCTCCTACATATCAGCGAGAACATATGATGATTGGCTTTACATTCCTAAGTTACTTCACTTAGAATGATAGTCTCCAATCTCATCCCAATCACTGTGAATGCCGTTAATTCATTCCTTTTTATGTCTGAGTATATATGTATTCACTGTTGATTGGTGGGCATTTGGGTTGATTCCACAATTTTGCAGTTACAAATTGTGCCGCTATAAACATGTGTGCAAGTATCTTTTTTGTATAATGACTTCTTTTCCTCTGGGTAGATACCTAGTAGTGGGATTCCTGCATCAAATAGTAGTTCTGCTTTTACTTCTTTAAGGAATCTCCATGCTGTTTTCCATAGTGTTGTACTAGTTTACATTCCCATCAGCAGTGTAGGAGTGTTCCCTGATCACTGCATCCATGCCAACCTCTACTGGTTTTTTGATATTTTTTATTTTTCGATTATGGCCATTCTTGCAGGAATTAGGTGATATTGCATTGTGGTTTTGATTTGCATTCCCTCATTATTAGTCATTTTGAGCATTTGTTCATGTGTTTGTTGGCCATTTGTATATCTTGAGAATTGTGTATTCATTCCTTATCCCACTTTTTGATGGGATTTTTTTTTCTTGCTCATTTCATTGAGTTTGTTGTAGATTCTGGATATTGGTCCTTTGTCAGATGTATAGATGGTGAAGATCTTCTTCCATTCTGTGGGTTGTCTGTTTATCCTGCTTACTGTTCCTTTTGCCATGCAAAAGATCTTTAGTTTAATTAAGTCCAAACTATTTATCTTTGTTTTTATTGCATTTGCTTTTGGGTTCTTGGTCATGAAATCCTTGCCTAAGCCAAGGTCTAAAGGGTTTTCCAATGTTGTCTTCTAGAATTTTTGCAGTTTCAAGTCTTAGATAAGTCTTTAATCCATCTTCAGTTGATTTTTACATAAGGTAAGAGATGAGAATCCAGTTTCATTCTTTTATATGTGGCTTGCCAATTATCCCAGCACCATTTGTTGCATAGGGTGTCCTTTCCTCACTTTATGTTTTTGTTTGCTTTGTCAAAGATCAGTTGGCTTTAAGTATTTGGGTTTATTTCTGAATTCTCCTGTTCCACTGGTCTATGTGCCTATTTTTATACCAGCACCATGCTATCTTGATGACTATGGCCTTATAGTGTAGTTTGAAATCAGGTAATGTAATGCTTTCAGATTTGTTCTTTTTTGCTTAGTCTTGCTTTGGCTATGTAGGCTCTTTTCTGGTTCCATATGAATTTTATCATTGTGTTTTCTAATTGTGCAAAGAATGATGGTGGTATTTTGATGGAAATAGCATTGAATTTATAGATTGCTTTTGACAGTACAGTCATTTTCACAATATTGATTCTACCCATCCATTGCATGGGATGTGTTTTCATTTGTTTGTGTTGTCTATGATTTCTTTCAGCAGTGTTTTGTAGTTTTCCTTGTAGAGGTCTTTCACCTCCTTGGTTGGGTATATTCCAACTTTTCTTTTCTTTTCTTTTCTTTTTTTTTTTTTGCAGCTATTGTAAAAGGGGTTGAGTTCTTGATTTGATTCTCAGCTTGGTCGCTACGGTATACAGAAAAGCTACTGATTTGTGTACATAAATTTTGTACCCATTCCTGAATTCTTTTATCAGTTCTGGGAACTTTCTGGAGGAGTCTAGGGTTTTCAAGGTAAACAGTCATATCATCAGCAGTGACAGTTTGACTTCCTCTTTACCCATTTGAATGCTCTTTATTTCTTTCTCTTGTCTGATTGCTGTGGCAAGGATTTCCAGTATTATGTTGAAGAGGAGTGGTGAGAGCGGGCATCCTTGTCTTGTTCCAGTTCTCAGAGGAAATGCCTTCAATTTAGTACTATGCTGGCTCTAGGTTTGTCATAGATGGCTTTTATTACCTTGAGGTATGTTCTGTGTGTGCCAGTTTTGCTGGGAGTTTTAATCATAAAGGGTGCTGGATTTGTTGAATGCTTTTTTGCATCTATTGAGATGATCATGTCATTTTGGTTTTTAATCATGTGTATGTGGTGTATCGCATTTATTGACTTCTGTATGTTAAACCATCCCTGTATCCCTGCTGTGAAACTCACTTGATCGTGATGGATTATCTTTTTGATATGTTGTTGGATTTGGTTAGCTGGTATTCTGTTAAGGATTTTAGTATCTGTGTTCATCAGGGATGTTGGCTGTAGTATTCTTTTCTTTTTTTTTCTTTTTTTTTTTTTGGTGGTGTTGTCCTTTCTCGATTCTGGTATTAGGATGATACTGGCTTCAAAGAATGATGTAGGGAGAGTTTCCTTTTTCTCTATCTTATGAAATAGTATCAGTAGGATTGGTACCAATTCTTTGAATGTCTGGTAGAATTCTGCTGTGAATCCATCTGACCATGTACTTTTTTTGTTGATAATTTTTAAATTACCATTTCCATATCACTGCTTGTTATTGTTCTTCCTGCTTGTTATTTTTCCTGCTTTAAGCTAGGAGGGTTGTATCTTTCCAGGAATTTATCCATCTCTTCTAGGTTTTCTAGTTTATTTGTGTAAAGTTATTCATAGTAGACTTGAATTATCTTTTGCATTTCTGTGGTGTCAGTTGTAATATCTCCCATTTCTTTTCTTATTGAGCTTATTTGGATTTTCTCTCTTCTTTTCTTTGTTAATCTTGCTAATTGTCTATCCATTTGATTTATCTTTTCAAAGAACCAACTTTTTGTTTCATTTATCTTTTGTATTTTGTGTGTGTGTGTGTTTCAAATTCATTTAGTTCAGCTCTGATTTTATATCCTTTCTTCTACTGGGTTTGGGTTTGGTTTATTCTTGTTTCTCTAGTTCTTTGACATGTGACCTTAGATTGTCAGTTTGTGCTTTTACAGTCTTTTTGATGTAGGCATTTAGGGCTATGAGCTTTCCTATTAGCACTGCCTTTGCTGTATCCCAGAGGTTTGATAGGTTGTGTCACTATTGTTGTTCAATTCAAAGAATTTTTTAATTTCTATCTTCATTTCAGTTTTGAACCAATGATCATTCAGGAGCAGGTTATTTAATTTCTATGCATTTGTATGGTTTTGAAGGTTCCTTTTGGTGTTGATTTTCACTTTTATTCCACTGTGGTTTAAGAGAATGCTTGATATAATTTCAATTTTCTTAAATTTATTGAGGCTCATTTTGTGACTTATCATATGGTCTATCTTGGAGAAAGTTCCATACACTGTTGAATAGAATGTGTATTCTATGTTTATTGGGTGGAATGTTATGCATGTATTTGTTAAGTCAATTTGTTCCAAGGTATAGTTCAAATCCATTATTTCTTTGTTGACTTTCTTCCTTACTGACCTGTCCAGTGCTGTCAGTGGAGTATTGAAGTCCCCCACTATTACTGTGTTGCTGTCTATCTCATTTCTTAGGTCTATTAGTAATTGTTTTATAAATTTGCGAGCTCTAGTGTTAAGGCCATGTATGTTTAGGATTGTGATATTTTCCTGTTGGACAAGGCCTTTTACTATTATATAATGTCCCTCTTCGTCTTCTTTAACTGCTGCTGCTTTGAAGTTTGTTTTGTCTGATATAAGAACAGCTTGCTTTTGGCGTCCATTTTCATGAAATGCTTTTTTCTACCCCTTTACTTTAAGTTTAATTGTCCATATGTGTTAGATGAGTGGGTTGAAGGCAGCAGATAGTGAGTTGGTGAATTCTTATCCCTGCTGCAGTTCTGAATCTTTTAAGTGGAGCATTTAGGTCATTTACATTTAATGTTAGATATCATTCTATTCATCATGCTATTTGTTGCCTGTGTACCTTGGGTTTTTGGGTTTTTAACTGTATTTTTGTTTATAGGTCCTGTGAGATGTATGCTTTAAAGAGGTTCTGTTTTGATGTGTTTCCAGGATGTGTTTCAAGATTTAGAGATCCTTTTAGCAGTTCTTGTAGTGGTGTCTAGTAATGGTGAATTCTCTCTGCATTTGTTTGTCTGAAAAAGATTGTATCTTTTCTTCTTATATGAAGCTTAGTTTCGCTGGATACAAAATTCTTGGCTGATAATTGTTTTGGTTGAGGAGGCTGTAGATTAGGCCCCAATCCCTTCTAACTTTTAGGGTTTTTACTGAGAAATTTCCTGTTAATCTATTAGGTTTTCCTTTACAGGTTACGTGGTGCTTTTGTCTCACAGCTCTTAAGATTCTTTCCTTCATTTTAACTTTAGATAACCTGATGACAATGTATCTAGGTGATGATCTTTTTGTGATGAATTTCCCAGGTGTTCTTTGTGCTGCTTGTATTTGTATGCCTAGGTATCTAGTAAGGGGGGGAAGTTTTCTTCAATTATTCCCCCAAATATGTTTTCCAAATGTTTAGATTTCTCTTCTCTCTCAGGAATGCCAATTATTCTTAGATTTGGTAGTTTAACATAATCCCAGACTTCTTGGAGGCTTTGTTTATATTTTTTTATTCTTTTTTCTTTGTCTTTATTGAATTGGGTTAATTCAAAGGCCTTGTCTTCAGGGTCTGAATTTCTTTATTCTAATTGTTCACTTCTATCTGAGACTTTCCAGGGCATTTTTCATTTCTATAAGCATTTCCAGCGGTTTCTGAAGTTTTGATTGCCTTTTATTTATGATGTCTATTTCATTCAATATTTCTTCCTTCACTTCTCATATCATTTGTTGGATTTCCTTGCATTGGGCTTTGCCTTTCTCTGGTGCCTCCCTGATTAGCTTGATATATAACCTCCTGAATTCTTTTTCAGGTAAGTCAGGGATTTCCTCTTGGTTTGGATTCATTGCTGGTGAGCTAGTGTGATTTTGAGGGTATGTTAAAGAGCCTTGTTTTGTTATATTACCAGGTTTGGTTTTCTGGTTCCTTCTCATTTGGATAGGCTCTGTCAGAGGGAAGATCTAGGGCTGAAGGCTATTGTACAGATTCCTTTGTCCCAAGGGTATTTCCTTGATGTAGTACTGTCCCCCTTTTCCTAGGGATATGGCTTCCTGAGAGCCAAGCTGTGGCGATTATATCTCTTCTGGGTCTAGTCACCCAGCAAGTCTACCAAACTTTGGGCTGGTACTGGGGGTTCTCTGCACAGAGTCCTGTAATGTGAACCGTCTATGGGACTCTCAGCCATGGATACCAGCGCCTGTTCCAGTGGAGATGGCAGGGGGGTGAAATGGACTGTGATGGTTCTGAACTTTCATAGTTTAATGCTCTATCTTTATCTGGTTGGCCTCCTGCAGGAGGTGGTGCTTTTCAGAGAGCGTCAGCTGTGGTTATATGGAGAAGAACTGGTGGTAAGCAGAGCCCTAGAACTCCCAAGACTATATGCTCTTTATGTTCAGTTCCCAGGGTGGGTAGGGAAGGACTATCAGGTGGGGGCAGGGCTAGGTGTGTCTGAGTTCAGACTCTCCTTGGGCAGGTCTTACTGTGGCTGCTGTGGGGGATAGGGGTACGTTTCCAGGTTAATAGAGTTACATATGTAGGAGGATTATGGCTGCCTCTGCTGAGTCATGCAGGTTGTCAGGGAAGTGGGGGAAAGCCTGCAGTCACAGGCCTCACCCAGCTCCCACACAGTCTGAAGGGCCGATCTCACTTCCACTATGCCGCCCGACTAGCAACACTGAGTCTATTTTCAGGCAGCGGGCAAGCAGGGCTGAGAACTTGCCCCAGGCTACCTGCCTCCCAGCTGCAAAAGAAAGTGGGGTGTTAGTTCTTCCCCCACCTATGGAATATGAATGCTGGATTCACAACCTCCCCAAAGTTCTGGCCAGGAGGCTTCTTGACCAGTTTAAATTGTTACAAAGTTCAACTGGAGATTTCCTTCCCCCTGTGTGTTCTCCCCATGCCTCTGGCCACCTTTCCTGAAGGGAGCCTGTGATGCCAGGCAGGGATGGCCTGCCTGGGGACCCAGCAAGCTCCCAGAGCCTTTCCCACTGCTTGCTCTACCCCTGTATTTCACTCAGCTCTCTAAAGTGATTCACCTCAGGTAAGGTCAGAACCTTTACCTGTAAACTAGACCTTTAGTTTCCCCAGTTGGGGTGTGTGTTCAGGGCTGGAGGATCTACCTTTCCCACTTTGGGCATATACAGTATTTGGGGTATCTTCCAGGTCGTGCAGGAGCAAGGATCCACATACCCTCCACTTCCTTCAGAGGGTGTGTGGGTCCTCCCAAGTTTCCTGATTTATTCCTGCAGTTGTTTTGGAACAAAAATTCAAGATACAAGCCTTCACACAGTGCTCCATCCATCCAAGTAGGGGCTGCAGTATAGTCCTGCCTGTATCTACCATGGTGGACTCTTTTCTTTCTGAAGTTTTCTGGTTATGTTATTATCTCTTTACTAGTTGGGATCATGTCTTTCTTAAAGATTTTAAGAAATTTTGTGATCAATGATTGTCATATTATTTACCATGTTACTTTTTCCCACCTAGATTATATGGTACCTTTTAGGTTTTAGTATATTCCTTTGAATCACATAGAAATTTCAAACGTTTATTACTTTTACTGTGTTATTTTGTGCATGTTTATAAAAGTCCACCCTCTGAGAGCAGGGAGAGGATCAGAAAAAATACTATTGGATACTAGGCTTAGTACTTGGGTGATGAATTAATCAGTACAACAAACCCCTGTGACACAATTTACCTATATAACAAACCTGCACATGTACCCCAAACCCAAGGTAAAAGTTTAAATAAATAAATAATAAAAGTCCATCCTCAAATTAATTTTCTGTAACTAATCATTTATGTTTTTATTTAGACTGCTTGGGGCTTTATTATTTACAACTAGCCCCAATATATATGGAATTTATTTTTGGTTAATGCTGTGAGACAAAGACTTCACATTATTTTCTTTTCATAAATAGCTAGCCACTTGTCCTACAATTGATTAATCCTTCCTTTCTTTGCTGTGAGATAATTGTGACTATTTCTTTTACTATAAATTAAAAGGAGCTTGGTGTTTATTTCCTCCTAGGCTATCTCCTTTTCTTCCTTGACATGCCTATATGACATGAAAACACCATCTTAACTATTATACCTTACATTTTTATTTAAAATAAACTTTCAAAACAGTTTATAACAAGTCAATATAAATGATTTTATTTTATTTGGAGAAGAGATTCTGACCAATCTTCATCTGCAAAGCAGGTTAGCTGAGGTTTCTAAGCCATCCAGCAAAGACTTTGTATAAAAGTGAGTTTTGGTACTTTTTTTAAAGAGAAGAAGGTCACTTAAAAGGTGTAATTTTCCAAATCCACATCATTAAGAGAATAAAAACTTAGCAGTGACTTTTTCTGTTAATTATTTCTAACCACCTATCATGCTGTGACACCAGTGGAGATATAGGCTTTTTCTTTTCCTACGTGATTAGCACATACAATGAACCATGACAAGTAATTATCTTAACCCTTGAAATTTTTATATATAGGAACATTGCCACAGTATTATTTTTAGACATTTCTCCTAAATTGCTTTTACTATTATTTCAATGGCATATACCTTGAAAATTCTTAGCCTTCAAGTTAGTCCTAAACCTATTTGAGTGCAAGTCGAGATTTAATGCTGGAGGAAGAGGTCATTTGCTCCACTGCCTTGCATGAAGGAAGAGGCCTACTCAGGGATGGGTTCAAGTTTACAAAGTCACTAGTAGCCAAGCCAAGACTTAAGACCACATCTCCTGAATACCATTTCAATACTCTGAAGCCTGCCCTCACACATTTCACATGTCTGCATGCTGTTGTTTCATTGCTTCATTGAGGTAGTGTCACATAAGTTTTTCGTCACTCAAGATTTATATGTGTTTTTTATATTGGGAAATAAAAATATACCACTGTCCAATCTGAATTAGAAATACTAACAGACGTACATAACAAGCAAGGATGTTTTCTTCTACAAGTGCCTTCACCAAGTATGTACATTAGTTCAACATTTCTACCATCAAGAATTTACAGTTTTTGCAAATTAAAACCACAATGAGCTATTACATCTCACCTGTAAGGATTATGATTATCAAAAGGACATGAGATAAATTTTGGTGAGGATGTAGAGAAAAGTAATCCCTAGTACACTGTTGGTTGAAAATGGATTGGTCCAGCTATTATGGAAAACAGTATGGAAGTTGCTAAGGAAATTATAAATAGAGCTATCATATGACCCAGCAAATCCTCTTCTGGGTATATACTCAAAGGAGATAAAATTATTACCTTGTAAACATATCTGTACTCTTATGTTTATTGCAGCATTATTCATAATAGGCAAGATATGGAAAAACTAAATAGTCATTGACAGATGAATAAAGGAAATTTATATATAGGCAATGGAATATTATTCAGCCTTAAAAAAAGAAGCAGATCCTGCCATTTGCTACATGAATGGACCAGGAGGACATCATGCTAAGTGAAATAAACCAGACATACACACACACACACACAAATATTGCATGATCTTCCTTAAATGTGGAACATTTAAAAAGAGCTCAAATATGCAGAAATAGAGAATGAAAGAGCGGTTACCACAGTTGGAGAGGAAGAACATGAGGAGATGTATGCCAAAGGATACAAAATAGCAGATATGTAGGATGAACAAGTCTAGACATCCAATGTTTAATAAAATTGTGTTATGCTAGGAATTTTTGTTAAACAAGTAGATTTAGCTTCTCTTGTCACAAGAAAAGTAATTATTTGAAATGAAATGATAGATATATTAATCTTCACTGTAGTAACCCTTTTGCTATCTATACGTATCCCATAACATCATTTTGTAATTTGTAGTTTTGATCTTTATTTTCCACTAAATATTTTTAAATGTGTCAAAGAATATACTTTAGCCATAGACATATTTTCCATGTCCATTTAACTATGGATAGAGAGCTATGCTCCAGAGAGCATTTATTAACAGAAGCTAAACATATGGACATTCTAAAATTAAGAGAGCCTTTTTGGAACTTGAAGAGACTTTTGAATAGGGCTGGATGCAACAAGCTATAGTGAGTTATTCAGAACCAGGATATCAAAGAAATGGAGGAAGTAGTTTCATGCTGTAGAAGCAAAGCTCTGTAAATTGATATGTGATGATATTCAGGATAGTTTAATTTGGTAGCCTGGAAGAGAATCAAATGAATTGAAGAAATTCTTATAAATATTTCTATCTTCTTTTTTAAATTTAAAGGTATCTGCTAATTTGAATATGCCACCTGTGCTTTACTCCAATGTTCAAATTTCTTTTTATAAATTGTAAAAAATGCATCTAATTTTACAAACATTCCTCATTCTCTGCAATTAAAAATATATGTATATAATTTAATATTCTTATGAAATCCAATATCTAAAATAGAAAAATCCTAACACAGACTTTATGACCATCTTTGTGATATACCAAATCCTCAGATATTTTTAAATGGAAACAATAGCATTTCAATAGGAAAGTTTTCAAAAAAAAGATGTTACTTCACTTGGAAGAAAAATGCAGGTATGAGGGGAAAAGTTACAGGTAATAAGATTTAACGGCTGAGAGAAATAGACAAAAACGAATGGTGTTCTCTAGAGAAAACAGCTTTGGGGCAGATAGAAGAGAAATGAAGCATGATACTGAGTCAAGTTTTAAAAATAAAGAAAACAGAAGCAGTAATAGAAGAGAAAGAACAAAAATCAAAGAGAAAATTTAATCAGAAGATAACATGCAAATAGTCCCCAACTATTTTCTTGATCAATATCATGGAAAATTAAGCACTAGAGTACATTATTCCAAAGTGAGAATAATGATCTTTGGCCAACATTAGCTTGTTTCCATGGATAGAGGCTAGAATAAAGTGATGTCTGTAATAGTTTAGGTGGGGAAACAGCCTTCACTGAGACTCTGGTCCAGAGCTGGGGCCATAAGAACCATGATGAGGGCTAAGCAGTTCAGGAGGATGTTTTCCAGAGCTCTTAAACCCTAATAGAAACCCAAAGACTGGGAGTAGCAATGTCCACAGGTAAGCCCCACAGTTACCATGTGCCTGTTTAGAGGTTTCCTAGCTTCCTATTACAGGAGACAGAATTCAAAGCAGATACCTAAAGGGATATCTGGGAGATTTCTAAATGAGTAGACTGACTGTATCTAAGGCAGAAAAGAAAATGTTTCAAAGTGATAATCACAGGCAATTTTACATTAAGTGAGATGAAAGATTTAGGACATTCTCTCAGCAAAACTTTAGACATCAACCCACATTTACTGGATAAAACCAAAGGTGATAACCAGTGAGAGCAGTTCCAGGTTGTTCCTTACTCTTGAATGTGACTGCCTCTCTTTAATGTGGAGTTATATATTCATTAATAAAATGAAGGCAGTCCTTTATCAAATACATCTCAGTGAATTTTTGTTTACTTGAATTGCATGGTTGCAAACACATTACTGCCACCAATTTGTGAATACACCTAAATCACAGGAATACTATTTAACCATAATGCTAATCTAATTACTATTTATAATATTAAGTTCAGAATTATGATTTTATTTCTCACACATTTCCAAGGAAATGCCAAATTATTAAGTTTAGACCGGGACAGGACCTTTAAGTTTATTTCTTTTAACCTTCTCATCTTATCGTTGAGGAAATAAAACCATCCAGTTTACATTTGGTCAGTGTTAACACAGTGAGAGGTGGAAAAGGAACCATCTGCCAGTGCATATAATGCTTGTATTGAATACTGTAAAAATTGCATTTTTAAGAGAGGGCACAAACAGATGGAGAAACATTCCATGTTCATGGTTAGGAAGAATCAATATCGTGAAAATGGCCATACTGCCCGAAGTAATTTACAGATTCAACGCTATCCCCATCAA
>NW_016107945.1:713884-790402 GCF_001604975.1 Cebus imitator
GATGTAGGTGATGGGGAGGAAGGCAGCAAATCACACTGCCACATGTGTTCCAATGCAACAATTTTGCATGTTCTTCACATGTACCCCAAAACCTAAAATGCAATAAAATAAATAAATGGGGGGAAAAAAAAAGAATTGCATTTTTACTATCGCCACCTATGGAATATTCTCTTAGCTATCATTCTTCACCTGATTAGCTATTAAACCAAAACCCTTTCAATTATAATAACTCTTATAGAATGGAAAGGGGTGTGTGTGTGTGTGTGTGTGTTGTGTGTTGTGTGTTGTGTGTGTGTGTGTGTGTGTGTGTGTGTGTGAAATTATTGACTTCTGTGTACTGTTCTCTACTCATACTTCATCACCTCTTACCTGGACCTCCTTCTCTTCTAACTCAAATACCCTTGCATTCTAAATTTTGTGGCTGTGTCTCTAGATGACTTCATAAAGAAGTTTTAAGGGATTTATCAGCTTCACATCAGCTGACCACCACAGGAAGCCATAAATGGAAGATACACATTGTTTTAGACTCTTGCAAGGGAGGATGAGTGAGAAAGAGGCCTGAACAAAGAAGCTTACACACAGGACCTGTGCCCATGGCTCCAGATGAAGCCAAGGTCAGGCTGTGAACAGCTCTGTTAGCTATGCTAACCAAGAAGTTTTGAACTTTATCCCAAGGGCAATGGAAAGCCAATGAAGGATTTAAAGCCAGAAAATGACAAGATGAGATTTATGTTTTGGAAGAATCCTCCTGGCTTGAATGTAAGGAATGGAGAAAGAATGGTGCAAAGGACAGAATGTTTGTGACACCTACCCCAAATTCATGTTGAAATCCTAACTCCCAATGTGATGGTATTAAGAGGTTGGGCCTTTGGAAGATAATTAGACCATTAGGGTGAAGCCCTCATGAATGGTGTTAGTGCCCTTATAAGAGACCAGAGAGCTAGCTAGCCTCTCTTCCCGCCGTGAGAAGATACCACGAGAAGTCAGTAGTCTGCAATCCAGAAGAGGGCCCTCACCAGAACCCCACCATTCTGACACCCTGATCTTAGACTTTCATTCTCTAGAACCGTGAGAAGTAAATTTCCATTGTTTACAAGCCACCAGTTTATGGTACTTTGTTACAGGAGCCTGAACTAAGAGAAGTAGGATGGGGCTGAGTAGTAAGACCAGTGCCTAGAATGGTTCCTGGCAAATAGGAGATGACAGATGAAACTGCTGAGTATGTATGACAGCAGAAAAACCAATTATGATGCTGTTGAGAATCCAGCAGGAGAAGCCATCACTGGGACCACCATGGTAGCTGTCACTGCATGTGTATTAGGATTCAGTGTCCAATGCCAGTCTGCAGAACTAAGATGTTTTCAAGTCGTGTCCAAATCCAGAGTAAAGAAAGTTTTTTTTATTTTGTTTGCCAAAATAGCATTTTACTTTTAGCAGTTTTTCTTCTTTAAAGATGTCATACTCTTTCACCACTACAGTTGTATTACCTCTGAACTGGCAATTTTGCTGATGACTTCTGGGGTCTGGAGGCTTACCCATTTATTTTCTGATTCCCCCTTTGGCAGTACACATTTATGCTTTCATTCTTCACTGCAAGGCTCAAATATATAAGCATTCTAGTTATTAACAACCAAGAGACGAAGAGATTGGGGGATAAAAGAACAAGAGTAAGCAGATGCATCCCTGATGAGTTATTGCAGGGTGTTTCTCTTCATCAATGCCATTATCATCCCAAATGTTGACAGTTTGATAGGATCCTTTATGCTCACTGTTACTGAAAACAGTTAATTATTTGAAGAGCATTATGTGTGCTGGCAACACAGGGCTATGTACATATATGTAAATCAAAAAAAACAATGGGTATATTAATCCTTAAATTTTTCATAATAAGCATTGATGAATTAGATCTGATTACTAAATTTATAGATACTTCCAGTAGACAATAAAGCTTTTCACCTCCTTATTAACCTAGGGTCCTCCTTGCTTAGTTTCAGAGATGTTTGTGATTTACCAGCACTGACAGCTAGTGTTCTCCTTTTAGCTACATTTATCAGAGAGGTTTCTGACCTTGTGTAATGCAGAATACTCAGGCTTTGTTACCATACTGATTTGCGTTTAAATTCAAGTCATGGGATATTTCAGCTTGGTGACCATGGGCAAGTTGTCAAATTTTTCTGAGTCTGGCATTCTCCTAGTAAAATAATCACAATCTCAAAGATGTGCTTGATGAGCTTATTTTGATTGTTTATATTCTTTTAAGTCTAGCACAATGCTAGACACATAAAAGGAATGAGTCTTCATGACCATTCTATTGTTAAATTAAAAACATTATCCAATGCTATCTTTGTTGTATTTAAAAACATTAGATAGGCTGAAATATTTTTAAATAGAAGCTCAGAGGTAATCACACTGGTGTTATTTGAATTCTATATTACTACTTGGAAGGCTTCATTAACTTCCTTAAAAAGAACATGGTGATCTTTCAGAGAGTGGAGGGTGGGAGACGGGAGAGGATCAGGAGAAATAACTAATGAGTACTGGCTTAATACTTGGGTTATGAAATAATCTGTACAACAAAGCCCTATGACACAAGTTTATCTGTGTAACAAACCTACATATATACACCTGAACTAAAATGAATTTTTTGATGGTGCATACTTCTGCATTCTCATTCATGATATATGCATTAAGCCTAATTTAATTTAGGTAAAAATATTAACTCAAAATATTTGGGATATTAGGTTGACATTTTAGGTGTATCTTTCCAATTTTTTTTTTTTCACCACAAGTAGATTTCAGTAAGATTTTAACCAATGGCATTGTTGATGCTAAACAAGACTGGGAAACTCTCAAGTTACCCTGTTGGTAAAATTATGGAAATCCAGACCTAAAATACATCTTCAAGGCCACTAGATTGTCATGAGAATTTAAGGTAGTAAGTGGCACCAGGTCAACATAATTATTCCCTAGAACAGTGCTTTCCATTTGTATTCTGAGGACTAATGGGAGACTCTGAGCTGTGGCAAGGGTCGTGTGAATCCATGGGTCCACTATGTGTTACCTGTAGAAAATCAGTATTATGTGTCCCACATATGTATGCAGCTACTTTGCAAAAGTATACAGACACTACTGTGATTAGAGAAACAAATTCATTCCAAGACATACTGCATTTCAATGGCGCTTTATGTATTTTCTCAACCAACAGTTGTGTGAAGTCTATCTGTTCTCATGTGAAACCTTTAGACATTTTAAACGGTGTAGGAGAAGGAACTATCTTCTCTTCCCATCTTAGATTCATGGCTAAGGCATCTGTAACAAAAGATAGATTAACAAGGAAAGCTTACAGATTCATTTAATGTAAGTTTTCATGACATGGGAGACTTCATAAAGAAATGAAGCTCCCCTCAGCAAAAAAAAAAAAAAAAAGATTGTGTATTTTTATGCTTAGGTTTGATGAAGAGTGGACAGTCCTGAAGAACTATGATTGGAGGACAAAAGGGAATGACCTGGTGGGAATAAACTGGAAGAACTTAGCAAGGCATGTTTGTTCAGATCTTTGTCTGGGTCTGTGTGTCTTCAAAGATAAGGATGTTCCTTTCCTCCAAGTATAGGGAGAGTTCCTCTGGAATGAGGATCTTATGACCTGCTACAGGGGATATGAGGGAGGGAAAGGTAAGAGTGACTTGCTGCTTAGGCTGTTTTGTCAAATGCCAAAATGTCCTGAACATTCAGGTAGAATGTCCTGAACCCCCATCAATAGTGTCCTTGTACTTGAAGGTCAGAGGCTTGGATTTATTCATATGGGCATAACAATTTGGAATAAAGAAACTATGGCATATGCAAATGGCATCTGGAGAGATTACTCAGTTTTTAAACTGGAGAAGAAAGTAATGAGGGACTTGATAAAAAAGAGTAACAGTTTTAGAGAAAAGCTAGGAAAGATGCATGGGCTTATTTTCTTGGTGAAGGAAAGGGAAGAAAGATGGGTTTTAGCCTGCCAATGTTTTAATTTATTAAACTACTAGAAAGGAGTACTTTAGAGAAGAAGTTAACAAAGCTCAGCAAAGGTCTGTCTTTCACAAGCAGGCCACCTTGTGAATCAACCTCTTCAGTGCCAATAAGGAGGACTGGTCTCATGCTTCAAGGATCCAGCTTCCCTCTGACATGTCTACCATGCCATAGGGTTCTCTCTTGCCCATTTTAGATGTGAAAATATAAATTTAAATGTAAAACAAGGAATAAATAAAACAGGAAAACTCCCATTGCTATGACAAAAGAAACATCAAGGCCTTAAAGAGCTAAAGAGTAGATCTTGGTTTCTTTGCTCAGGAGCTTGTCTTATGAGGCTTAAGTTCATGGGGGCTTTCTAGTCCCTGGTGGCCATGAAGAGCCATTGGCTGGATTCTTACACTCAAGCCTCAAGCCAGGGGTGTTGGGCAGTAATGTGTTATACCTGGGGTGGAGGTGGGTGCCTTTGAAGAACGCAAGCCCAGCAAGTCTCCTAGTCAAAGGAAACATGAAAAACCCAGACCAGACAAACACTTATGGCTCTCTCTCTTCACCTCTCAGTAGAGAAGTTGCCTTTTCTATGGCTCTGCACTTTCAAAAAAGATATAGAGAGAAAATTACAAGAATAATACAAGAAACAGAATATAGAACCTGTTAATTTTAAAAATAAATAAACAGATTGGGGTTATTTATTCAAGAGAAGAGATACCAAAAGGAACATCTTAATAATGGCTTTTTAGCAAAAAGTAAAAAATAAAAATAAAAAATGCTGCTGTGAAAATGCAGATCTATTTTTTTTACGCTGAGGCAAAATAAGAAATAGCTAGAGTTGGCAACAAGATATATTTAGATTAGACAAGAGGAAAGACTTCTCAGTTATAAGGGATGTCTATTCTAATTATAAAAGGTATATAGCTTGACTGCTTATACAGTCTGGCTTCAAGAATATTTTGCCTCTTATTTTTTAAAGTTTAAATAACTATTGATTCTTTTCTCCCAAGGTTCATGCTTTTTGCTCTTTTAAAGAATCACAACAAAGAATCCAAAAAATTGATCAAATGGCTTGCATAGTGAGTAATTTTCCTGAATTTTTCCCAAATAAATATTCCTTAAATCTCCCTGAAAATACCAGATTCCGTCTTAAATATTTAAATTTTAGAACATGTTATTTTTTAATGAGAAATGTATGTGCCTATGCTAAGAACTTAAAGATTTAAAGCATAGCAGACCTTTTCCTGTGTGATGTGTGCCTCACCTCTACACACACACACATCACACACAGTTACACACACATGCACACACACGCACCCACACAGGCACACTGACTAAACCTTAAGTACTATGAAAAAAATCTCCAAGCATTAGAAAATGACAAGTGCATTCATTGTATGTCTGTTTTTATATCCAACCTTATATGGTTATTTATATAAAATTCTGTACTTGAATATTAACACATAAAAAATGAATGTGGCTTAGTGAAATCATAATCAGTACCAAAATTCTCACCTAAACTAGAATTTCTAGTGCAAGCAGAGCCTCACAAATGAATTTGTTAATTGAATTCTTCTGTAGACTGTGCATATTAGGCAGCTCTGTTTTTTATCTCTGTTAGATAATCTTGGGGAATTGAGACATTGCTATACAATTGGTCTTTTGGAGGAAATTCATTTTTAATGATAAATTATTAAAAACTGAGCTCTTTTATACCAAAGTGACAGTGTGGAAACATTGGTAGTTTCTATGACAGCAGTTTCTCATTTTATGTCTTTTTCCCAGCCACCTTATTATTTACACAGGTTTAGTAATACATATTAATTCCTAATACAAAGTAAAAACAATTCAGGTTTCACTCCAAGCATTACATAGTCATAACCCAGTAACTACCAGATATTGTGCCTGCCTTGAAATATTTTTTAATTGATATTAGCTTGTGCTCTCTAAGACCTTTCAGGAGAATAGACCAGGAGAAAATCTAAGCAAGCCAGAGGGGAATAAAAAATAGCAACTGTGCTGATGATAGAGAGAAGCAGGATTACTATGAGATGCCAACTCACTTCACTCCCCCTTACACACAGTTGTGCAGGTACCACTGCTTCCTAAGCACTATTGGAGAAGAAAAGCATGTTTGTATCCAGCCTAATTATTCTATCCATGGATCTTAGCAGTAAAGCTCCTTAAGTCTGAAATGGAGAACATTTTTCCTATTGTCAGTTCCACTGGGGTGGAAGTGAATTCTCTCCCTTTCATATCTCATCATTAAGTAAATTCAAAAAGTTTTCCTATATAACTACAGTCTTCTGCAATATTTTATTTAATAATTGATTTTATTTACAAAAAAAATTACTTGTTTGGCCATTTGTGCCTCTGGCAACGATGTTTACAAATGAGGAATAATGCCTCTAAGATGCATCCTCAAGTATTGGAAGTTTCAACTTCTGTAGTCACTTACAGGGCAGATTTGAAAGGGGCTAGGTAGACCCTGTACTGAAATACCTGCCTAGAGAGATGTCTAATGCTTCCACATGAATGCTTGTTTCCCTGTCCTCTTCCTATATCATGAACATATTTCTTGGCCATGGAGGAATAAGGCATCAGTCTTCTTATACATTCATAGGAATGAGTTCTCTGTCGGGGAAGAGAGGCCGGGCAACTGGAAAGGAGCCCAGAACACTGAAGGGAGATCTGATGCAGGGAGGATTTAGGGAGCAGACGGTCCTCAAAATTCCCTCTGCTGCTGTTTGTCTTCTGAGGCGTGCGGTAGAAATATATTAGATTGAGAAAATCTTGAGAAAGCATTAAGCCAGGAAAAAATACTAATGCTTATTTCACCCTTACTTGCCCTATTATGTTGTAAATTTGAAATATTTTTAAAGGTATGAAATAATAATACTGTAAAACATGAAAAAGTTTTTTGTTAAACTGAGGCTGTCAAGAACCTACAGAGAACGTAATCTGGAACAGATTCTGGGGGATTTGGGAGTTCCCTTTTCATAATGTGTTTTGCCCTGGGTAGGAAGGACATGCCCAAGAAGCCTGCTGCCCACTCCCTCCCACTACGCCTGAAGTTACTATACCCTGGGTCAAGATTTCTCAGCATCAGCACTACTGACATTTGATCCAAGTGATTCTTTACTGTGGGGGTTTCCCTGTGCCTTGTAGGACATTTAGTAGCATCCCTACTGTCTGCCCACTAGATGCAGTAGTACCCTATGCCCCTTAGTTGTAACAACCAAAAATCTCTCCAGACATTGCCAAATGTTCCTGGAAAGGGCATGAGGGCCAGGGGGAGCAAACTCTAACCAGTTGAGAATGATTGATCTAGATGAAACCTTCCAAACTGGGTTTCCTGTGTCACTATGCCTCATAAAAAAAGTGGCCTCTTGGGAACTGGTGCACGCTCTCCTCTCTTATTACTGCTGCACAGGTAGTGTATTAGAATCTCTCAAAGTCCAGCTTGTCTTTGTTTCAACTCCTGCCAAATTTATAAGTATGGGACCCCCATTTTTCACTAATGTCAGTCAGTACTTTGTGGAACTCTTTGTTCTTGAAACACCCTGAATTGCCTTGGACTGATAGAGCCTAGAATAACGGACAATTTGTTTTATATTAATGGTTCATGTGTTTAAAAGTCTCCAAAATGAAAGTTACCGTTTTTGTGGATGTATCTCAAGATCATGAGAGAGAGAAGTCTTTATATGAGAAAAGCCACATTTTATTCCTCCAGGACCTTGGAATTTTGGGCAAAAGTCAGAGTGATAGAGAAAAGGACAGAGGTGACAGAAAAGTTCCTAATTAGAACTTCAAAGCAAATTAAGGGCTGACTGGCCCTACCTTCCTTTCCCCTACAGAAAATCAAGCCAAACCAAACCAATCAATAAATGAGAGGGAGATACATGGAAATACCTGGCAAAGATAGCCACCAAATAAAATTTTCTAGTCCTGTCTACTAATTGGGGGCCTCTATGCTAGAGGCTAGTATGGCATTCTGAATGTGGCTAGTATATACTTTTTTCTGCAATATGACTAGTATATACTTTTTTTAAATTACACTTTAAGTTCTGGGATACACGTGCAGAACGTGCAGGTTTGTTACATAGGTATAAACTATGGTGGTTTGCTGCACCCATCAACCCATCATCTACGTTAGATATTTCTCCTAATGCTATCCCTCCCCTAACCCTCACCTCCCAACAGGCCCCAGTGTATGATGTTCCCCTCCCTGTGTCCATGTGTTCTCATTGTTCAACTCCCACTTATAAGTGAGAACACGCAGTGTTTGGTTTTCTGTTCCTTTGTTAGTTTTCTGAGAACGATGGTTTCCAGCTTCATCTGTCTCCCTGCAAAGGACATGAACTCACCCCTTTATATGCCTGCATAGTATTCCATGGTGTATATGTGCCACATTTGCTTTGTGCAGTCTATCATTGATGGGCACTTGGGTTGGTTCCAAGTCTTTGTTATTGTGAGCAGTGCTGCAATAAATATACAGGTGCATGTGTCTTTATAGTAGAGTGATTTATAATCCTTTGGGTATATACCCAGTAATAGGATTGCTGGGTCAAATGGTATTTTTAGTTCTAGATCCTTGAGGAATCACCAGACTATCTTCCACAATGGTGGAACTAATTTGCACTCCCACTAACAGTGTAAAAGCGTTCCTATTTCTCCATATCCTCTCTAGCATCTGTTTCCTGACTTTTTAATGACCACCATCCTTACTGGCATGAGATGGTATGTCATTGTGGTTTTGATTTGCATTTCTCTAATTACCAGTGATGATGAACTTTTTTTCATATGTTTGTTGGCCACATAAATGTCTTCTTTTGAGAAGTATCTGTTCATGTCCCTTGCCAACTTTTTTATGGAGCTCTTTGTTTGTTCCTTGTGAGTTTAAGTTTTTTGTAAATTCTGGATATTAGCCTTTTGTCAGATAGAAAGAGTGCAAAAATTTTCTCCCATTCTATAGGTTGCCTGTTTACTCCAATGATAGTTTCTTTTGCTGTACAGAAGCTCTTTAGTTTAATTAGATCCCATTGGTCAATTTTGGCTTATGTTGCCATTGCTTTTGGTATTTTAGTCATGAAGTCTTTGCCCATGCCTATGTCCTGAATGGTATTGCCTAGGTTTTCTTCTAGGGTTTTTATGGTTTTAGGCCTTTTGTTTAAGTTAGTTTTTGTGTAAATTGTAAAAAGCGGGTCCAGTTTCAGTTTTCTGCATATGGCTAGCCAGTTTTCCCAACACCATTTATTAAATAGGGAATCCTTTCCCCATTGATTGTTTTTGTCAGGTTTGTCAAAGATCGGATGGTTGTGGATGCATGGCATTATTTCTGAGGCCTCTGTTATGTTTCATTGGTCTATGTATCTGTTTTGGTACCAGTATATTGCTGTTTTGGTTACTGTAGCCTTGTAGTATAGTTTGAAGTCAGGTAGTGTGATGCCTCCAGCTTTGTTCTTTTTGCTTAGGATTGCCTTGGCTATACGGGCTCTTTTTTGGTTCCATATGAAATTAAAAGTAGTTTTTTTTTTTAATTCTGTGAATAAAGTCAATGTTAGCTCGATGGGAATAGCATTGAATCTACAAATTACTTTGGGCAGCATTGGCATTTTCACAATATTGATTCTTTCTATCCATGAGCATAGAATGCTTTTCCATTTATTTGTGTTCACTCTTATATCCTTGAGCAGTGGTTTGTAGTTCTCCTTGAAGAGGTCCTTCACATCCTTGTTAGTTTTATTCCTAGGTATTTTATTCTCTTTGTAGCAATTGTGAATGGGAGCTCACTCACAATTTGGCTCTGTATGATTGGTATATAGGAATGCTTGTGATTTTTGCACATTGATTTTGTGGCCTGAGACTTTGCTGAAGTTGCTTGTCAGCTTAAGGAGCTTTTGGGCTGAGATGATGGGATTTTCTAAATATACAATGATGTGCTGTCAAATAGAGACAATTTGATTTCCTCTCTTCCAATTTGAAAACGCTTTATTTCCTTGTCTTGCCTGACTGGCCTGGCAAGGACTTCCAATACTCTGTTGAATAGGAGTGATGAGAGAAGGCATCCTTGTCTTGTGCTGGTTTTCAGAGGGAATGCTTTCAGCTTTTGCCCATTCAGTATAATATTGGCTGTGGATTTGTCAAAGATAGCTCTTATTACATTGAAATACATTCCATCAATACTTAGTTTGAGAGTTTTTAGCATGAAGGGTGTTGAATTTTATCAAAGGCCTTTTCTGCATCTATTGAGATAATCATGTGATTCTATCATTGGTTCTGTTTATGTGATGGATTACATTTATTGATTTGTGTATGTTGGACCAGCTTTGCCTCCTAGGGATGATCAAGTTTTTTGCCTCCACCATGATCAAGTTGGATAAGCTTTTTGATACACTGCTGGATTTGGTTTGCCAATATTTTATTGAGGATTTTCACATCGACATCCATCAGGGATATTCACCTGAAATTTTCTTTTTTGTGTGTATCTCTGCAGGTTTTGGTATCAGGATGATGCTGGCTTCATAAAATGAGTTAGGGAGGAGTTCCTCTTTTTCTATTGTTTGTAATAGTTTCAGAAGGAATGGTACCAGCTCTTCTTTATATCTCTGGTAGAATTCAGCTGTGAATCCATCTGGTCCTGGGTTTGTTTGTTTGGTTGGTTGGTTGGTTGGTAGGCTATTAATTACTACCTCAATTTCAGAACTTGTTATTGGTCTATTCAGGGATTCTACTTATTCCTGGTTTAGTCTTGGGAGGGTGTACATGTCCAGGAATTTGCCATTTCTTCTAAGTTTTCTAGTTTATTTTCATAGTGGTGTTTATAGTATTCTCTGATGGTAGTTTGTGTTTCTGTGGGATTAGTGGTGATATCCCCTTTATCATTTTTTATTGTCTGCATTTTTCTTTTTTTCATCTTTATTAGTCTGGCTAGCAGTCTATCTGTTATTTTTTTCAAAAAACCAGCTCCTGGATTCATTGATTTTTTGAACGGTTTTTCCTGTCTATATCTCCTTCAATTCTGTTCTGATCTTAGTTATTTCTTGTCTTCTGCTAGCTTTTAAATGTGTTTGCTCTTGCTTTTCTAGTTACTTTAATTGTGAGGTTAGGGTGTCAATTTTAGATCTTTCCTGCTTTCTTCTTGGGCATTTAGTGCTATAAATGTCCCTCTAAACACTGCTTTAGCTGTGACCTAGAGATTCTGGTATGTTGTGTCTTTATTCTTGTTGGTTTCAAAGAACTTATTTATTTCTGCCTTAATTTTGTAATTTATTCAGTAGTCATTCAGGAGCAGGTTGTTCAGTTTCCACGTAATTGTGTGGTTTTGAGTAAGTTAATCCTGAGTTCTAATTTGATTGCACTGTGGTCTAGTTTGTTATGATTTCCATTCTTTTGCATTTGCTGATGAGTGTTTTACTTCCAATTATGTGGTCAATTTTAGAATAAGTGCAGTGTGGTGCTGAGAAGAATGTATATTCTGTTCATTTGGGGTGGAGAGTTCTGTAAATGTCTATTAGGTCTGCTTGGTCCAGAGCTGAGTTCAAGTCCTGAATATTCTTGTTAATTTTCTGTCTCATCAATCGTCTAATATTGACAATGGGGTGCTAAAGTCTCCCACTATTATTGTGTGGGAGTCTAAGTCTCTTTGTAGGTTTCTAAGAACTTGCTTTATGAATCTGGGTGCTCCTGTATTGGGTGCATATATATTTACGATAGTTAGCTCTTCTTGTTGCACTGATTTTTTTACCATTATATAATGCCCTTTTGTTTGTTTTGATCTTTGATCTTTGTTGGTTTAAACTCTGTATTTTTCAGAGACTAGGACTGCAACCACTGCTCCTTTTTTTTTTTTTCCTTGGTAAATATTTCTCCATTTCTTTATTTTGAGCCTGTGTGTGTCTTTGCATGTGAGATGGGTCTCCTGAATACAGCACACCAAGTAGATCTTGACTCTATCCAATTTGCTAGTCTGTGTCTTTTAATTGGGTGTTTAGCCCATTTACATTTAAGGTTAATATTGTTATGTATGAATTTGATCTTGTCATTTTGATACTAGCTGATTATTTTGCCCATTAGTTGATGCAGTTGCTTCATAGTGTCAATGGACTTTACTATTTGGTATGTTTTTACAGTGGCTGGTGTGGTTTTTCCTTTCCATATTTAGTGCTTTTTTCAGGAACTCTTGTGAGGCAGGCCTGGTGGTGACAAAATCTCTCAGCATTTGCTTGTCTGTAAAGGATTTTATTTCTCCTTCACTCATGAAGTTTAGTTTGGCTGGATATGAAATTCTGGGCTGAAAATTCTTTTCTTTAATAATGTTGAATATTGGCCCCCACTGTCTTCTGGCTTGTGAGGTTTCTGCTGAGAGATCCCCTGTTAGTCTGATGAGCTTCCCTTTGTGGGTAACCCAACCTTTCTCTCTGGCTGCCCTTAACATCTTTTCCTTAATTTCAGTGTTGGTAAATCTGACAATTATGTGTCTTGAGGTTGCTCTTCTCAAAGAGTATCTTTGTGGTGTTCTCTGTATTTCCTGAATTTGAATGTTGTCCTGTCTTGTTAGGTTGGAGAAGTTCTCCTGGATCATGTTTTCAAGAGTGTTTTCTAACTTAGTTTCATTCTCCCTGTCACTTTCAGGTACATGAATCAAAAGTAGGTGTGGTCTTTTTACATAGTTCCATATTTCTTGGAGGCTTTGCTCATTCTTTTCCATTCCTTTTTCTCTAATCTACTCTTCAAATTTTATTTCATTAAGTTGATCTTCAATCTCTGATAATATCCTTTCTTGTGCTTGATCTATTTGGCTATTGATACTTGTGTATGCTTCATGAGGTTCTCATTCTGTGTTTTTCAGCTCCATCAGGTCATTTATGTTTTTCTCTAAACTAGTTATTCTAGTTAGCAATTCCTCTAACCTTTTTTCAAGGTTCTTAGTTTCCTTGCATTGGGTTAGAACATGCTCCATTAGCTCAGAGGAATTTGTTATTACCCACCTTCTGAAGCCTACTTCTGTCAATTTGTCAAACTCATTCTCCATCCAGTTTTGTTCCTTGCTGGCGAGGAGTTGTGATCCTTTGGAGCAAGAGAGGTGTTCTGGTTTTTGGAATTTTCAGGCTTTTTGTGCTGGTTTTTCTTCATCTTCATGGATGTATCTGCCTTTGGTCTTTGATGTTGGTGACCTTCATATGGGGTTTCTGTGTGGATGTCCTTTTTGGTTGATGTTGGTGTTATTCCTTTCTGTTTGTTAGTTTTCCTTCTAACAGGTCCCTCTTCTGCAGGTCTGCTGGAGTTGACTGGAAGTCCACTCCAGACCCCGTTTGTCTGGGTATCAACAGCAGACGCTGCAGAACAGCAAAGATTGCTGCCTCTTCCTTTCTCTGAAAACTTTGTCCCAGAGGGATACCCCCTAGATGCCAGCCAGAGCTCTCCTGTATGAGGTGTCTGTTGACCCCTGCTGGGAAATATCTTCCAGTCAGAAGGCGTGAGGGTCAGGAACCCACTTGAGGAGGTAGACTATCCATTAGCAGAGCTCAAGCCATGTATTGGGAGATCTGCTGCTCTATTTAAAGCTGGTAGGTAGGAATGTTTAAGTCTGCTGAAGCTGTGCCCACAGCTAACCCTTCCGCCAGGTGCTCTGTGCCAGGGAGATGGGAGTTTTATCTATAAGCCCCTGATTGGGGCTGCTCCCTTTCTTTCAGAGATACCCTGCCCAGAGAGAAAGAATCTAAAGAGGCAGTCTGGCTACAACAGCTTGGCCAAGTTGGGGTGAGCTCTGCCCAGTTTGACCTTCCTGGTGGCCCTGTTTACACTGTGAGGGGGAAAACCACCTACTTAAGCTGCAGTAGAGGTGGGCGCCCCTCCCCTCACCAAGCTCAAGCATCCCAGGTTGACTTCAGACTGCTGTGCTGTTAGCAACAATTTCAAGCCAGTAGATCTTAGCTTGCTGGGGTCTATGGGGGTGGGATCTGCTGGGCTACACCACTTGGGCTCCCTTGCTTCAGCCCCTTTTCCAGGGGAGTGACTGGTTCTGTCTCACTGGGGTTCCAGTTGCCACTAGCTAACTAGTATATATATAAAAAAAACTCCTGCAACTAGCTTGGTGTCTGTCCAAATAGACTCCCAATTTTGTGCTTGAATCCCAGACCCTTGGTGGTGTAGGCACCCAAGGGAATCTCCTGGTCTGCAGGTTGCAAAGACTGTGGGAAAAGCATAGTATCTGGGCCAGAGTGCACCATTCCTCACAGCACCATCCCTCATGGCTTCCCGTGGCTAGGGGAGGGAGTTCCCCATCCCCTTGCACTTTCCAGATGAGGCAATGCTCCACCCTGCCTCAGCTCGTCCTCCATGGACTGCACCCACTGTCTAATCAGTCCCAGTGAGATAAGCCAGGTACCTCTGTTAGAAATACAGAAATCATCTGCCTTCTGTGTTGATCTCTCTGGGAGCTGCAGACCAGAGCTGTTCCTATCTGGCCATCTTGCCAACCACCCCCACTGTATATACTTCCATGATACTATAATATGTTAGGGTGAAAGAACAGAAGCCATGCAAACAAGCTGAAGTAAACAAGCAGCAAGTATTGAAAAGGAAAATTGCATGAAGTCCAGATTTGTAGACTAGAGCTAGAAAGAGAATCTTCTCTTCTCCCCTCTTGCCTTGTCTTCACTCCTTTTCTCTCCTCTTCTTCTCCTTTCTCTCCCTCCCACCTGCTTCCTATTCCCTCCCCTCCCCTTCCCCTTGATCTTCCTGATTATTTCAGTTCTCATAATTTCAGTTATCACATGATTTTGTGACTTTGTTGTGTCCTAGGGCTGATTTTGGCCCTGATTATGGCGCTTTCCCAAAATGACTTGAGCATTCATGGCCAACCAATGGTCTAGGTGGCCTTAGATCAGATGTTTGCCTCTGGTCCAGCCATCTGAAGCCAAGGAGAGCTGGGGCAGGCACAAAATAAATTAGAGGGTTACCTAGACTACTCATTCAGCAGGCTGTAAGGACAAAGGCAGCTCTTAAAGAAGTCATGGGTAAGATAGAAACCTCAAAACAGAGCTATTGCCACCTATGCTGTGTATAGTTTAATAAACAACAATTAATAATAGTTAGCATTATTGAGTGGTTGAGTTCTAAAAATAAATATGTCGGGTACTTTTCTAAATGTTTTTTGGTATCATACTCATTCTCAAAACAAATCTATGGGTTCGATACAGTTATATATTCTATTTTTCAGATGAGGAAACAGAGGACTGAGGTTCAGTTCCCAAAATCAAGCAGCTAATAAATGGTGTAGCCAAGATTCAAACCTAGACATCTGGTTCACACTTTATTCTCTTAATCGGCTGAACTCCTTTTCTGAAAAAAAAATTAATAATAATAATCAGAATGTAAAAATATGTAACTTCAGGAAATCTGATGCCTAGATTTTGGCAAACTGTTCTGGGTAGGCTTGGATTTCAGAAAAAGCATCAGCCAGTGTTGAAAGAAGCCTGCCATTGGTTATAGACCAATCATGTCATTTGTCTCTGACTTTCCATGCCCAGTATGGATGTGCTCTCCGAGAGCTCACAAGTAATTTATTCCACTTAGAATTTGTCTATTACTTGGAGCCAAGAGCCTAAGCCCAGCAACTGTCCACCACAATCCAGAGCTGGGGCCCGCTTGCTCACCAAAAATGTCTTGCAGCAGTACTGCCTCTACCTCCATTATGTAAGAGAATGGGGCCGTGCACAGTGGCTCATGCCTGAAATTCCAGCACTTTGGGAGGCCAAGGTGGGCAGATCATCTGAGGTCAGGAGTTTGAGACCAGCCTGGCCAACATGGTGAAATGCTGTCTCTACTAAAAATACAAAAAGTAGCCAAGCATGATGGTGGGTGCCTCTGATTCCAGCTACTCAGGATGCAAAGGCAGGAGAATCTCACTTAAACCCGGGAGGCGGAGGCTGCAGTGAGTCAAGATCGTGGCACTGCACTCCAGCCTGGATGACAGAGCAGGACTCTGTATCCAAAAAAAGGGGGGTGTATTCTGCCTGTTTCCTCACTTCCAGTCAGCCTGACCTCCTGTGTTATAAGATGTACTTCTCTTCTTTATTGGTAAACCAAAAGAATGATTTGATCCCTTTAAATGTAGTAGAGAATTCTAAGCCAGAGTGTTGGAATACACACCTAAGATGAACCATGACCCTATACAGATCATTTATATTCCCCATAGCTTGCTCTATTATTAATAGGTGGTCATTAAAGCCTCTTTCTGAAGACTTCTGCCACTCAGGTGTTATTTCAGAATCAGGAAACTCTAACCTTTAACATTTTCCTGACATTTCTTTGAGTGAAGAAAAAGTCTGATGTTCTTTTTTTTATGTTCTACATTTTTGCTCAGAATAATGTTAATGGTCTTTTAGAAATATTTTTCTTTTATGTGTGTATTTTGTCTGATTTTCTAAGTATAGTGGTTTTGCCACACACTAACATTTGGATGGATCAACCATCTTCTTTAGGAAGTCAAGTCTGCTTGCTACCACAGCATTGATCTGGCTTCAATAGATGTAATCTTGGGCTGTACATTTGAGTTACATTCAATTAGGAACAAAATTTACCTTAAATGTTCTTCTTTATGTGTTTAATTAAACTCAATTCAACAATAATCAGGTGGATTTATTGGACCACCTGAAACATGAAGAAACACAACGATATTACCCTAGTGAAGTCAAAGAATAGGGAAACAAAGCCCTGCCCTAAAGGGCCTTATTGTCTAGTTGGGCTGAAGGGATAGAGGAGGAGACAGACTAAAACAAGAGTTAGAGTGAGCAGCCCCAGGTTCCATATTAAGATTGACCTCATAACATAGAGAATAATAATCATGTTATAAAATCAGTATAGCCATGCTGCTTGAATTGAAAGGAAACAGCAGTAAGATTTGATTAGAATTGAATAGGAAATGCTTCATTAGAAGACACTGTGCAGGAAGTATAGCTAGGAGAAGCAGATGGTCAAATACATGAAGAAAGACACAGAAATAAGAATACACATGGCAAGTTTAAAAAATAATGTGAAGGTTGACTGGGTTCAATAGCATGTTAGGGGTGAGTAGAAGATGAGCAAGACATCGCCGACAAGGGGCGTTTCTGGAAACCCCAAGTATGTAGTGAGTGGCAAAGAGCAAGACAGTGGTGTATCAGAGAGCATCAGGGAATATATAGGAGTATCAGGGTTTGAATCCTGGCACTGCTACTTACTAGTTGTATGATCTTGCTTGCATGAGAGATTCTTTGAGCTTCAGTTTCCTCCTCAGTAAAATGTGGAAAATAAGAGAATCTACTTCACCAGGTTGTTGCAATAATTGCCTGAGATAAACCATTTTAGGTTCTTTGTAGGCACTCAATAAGTGTTTATTAATAAGTACTCATAACAGATACTCCAAATTTGTTGACTGATCTTTGTCCTAGAGTCTTGAAGTAGATATTTTTGTCAGCAAATTTCCCAGTAGACCAAAACAAAGCTGGATATCAGCAATTCATAACTCATTGAATCACTGAACCTAAAACTATCTTGGCTTTATGACCTGAATATATTAACTTTATCAGTTAAGGATGTAAGGAAAAATTTAAGACGTGTGGCTCCCTCAACTTCAAACTCTTGGTACAGTTAATGAATGTTCCTCCAAAAAAGGTTGTGGGTAGGGGAGAACAGGGCCAAGAAAATCGATTTACTTACAGCTTTTGGTGGTATGTAACCAGCAATTCACTCAAACAATATTAGAGGTGCTAGCCCCAATTCTGTATTAAGATCAATTTCCTATTTTTTGCCATGTTTTATGTAAAGACATCCTATATCTAAACATATAGCAAACACTTAGGGAATCCTAGTGGTTTATTTAATAGATGATAATATCATTTTACTGTCTGTGCTTTAGCTATCTGTTTTGTAATAGTCTACTTTTTTATTATACTTTAAGTTCTGAGATACATGTGCAGAACATGCAGGTTTGTTACATGGCTATACACATGTCATGGTGGTTTGCTGCACCCATAAATCCATCATCTACATTTGCTATTTCTCCTAATGCTATCCTTCCCCTGGGTCCCCACACCCTGACAGGCCCTGTTGTGTGATGTTCCCCTCCCTGTGGCAATGCGTTCTCATTGTTCAACTCCCACTTACGAGTGAGAACATGCGGTGTTTGGTTTTTTGTTTCTGTGTTAGTTTGCCGAGAAGGATGGTTTACAGCTTCATCCATGTCCCTGCAAAGGACGTGAACTCATCCTTTTTTTATGGCTGCATAGTATTCCGTGGTGTATATGCGCCACATTTTTTTTATCCAGTCTATCTCTGATGGGCATCTGGGTTGGTTCCAAGTCTTTGCTGTTGTGAAGAGTGCTGCAATAAACATACATGTGCATGCATCTTTATAGTAGAATTATTTATAATCCTTTGGGTCAAATGGTATTTCTGGTTCTAGATCCTTGAGGAGTTGCCACATTGTCTTTCACAGTGGTTGAACTAATTTACACTCCCACCAACAGTGTAAAGCATTCCTATTTCTCCACATCCTCTCCAGCATCTGTTGTCTCCTGATTTTTTAATGATTGCCATTCTAACTGGTGATCATTAAATGAGATGGTATCTCAATGTGGTTTTGATTTGCATTTTTCTTATGACCAGTGATGATGAGCCCTTTTTCATGTTTGTTGGCTGCATAAATGTCTTCTTTGAAAAGTGTCTGTTCATATCCTTCGCCCACTTTTTGATGGGGTTATTTATTTTTTCTTATAAATTTGTTAAAAGTCTTTGTAGATTCTGGATATTAGCCCTTCATCAGATGGGTGGATTGCAAAAATTTTCTCCCATTCTGTAGGTTGCCTGTTCACTCTGATGATAGTTTCTTTTGCTGTGCAGAAGCTCTGAAGTTTAATTAGATCCCATTTGTGACCTTTGGCTTGTGTTGCCATTGCTTGTGTTTTGGTCATGAAGTCTTTGCCCATGCCTAAGTCCTGAATGGTATTGCCTAGGTTTTCTTCTAGGATTTTTATGGCTTTAGTTTTCACATTTAAGTCTTTAATCCATCTCAAGTTAATTTTTATATAAGGTATAAGGAAGGGGTCTAGTTTCAGCTTTCTGCATATGGCTAGCCAGTTTTCCCAATACCATTTATTAAATAGGGAGTTCTTTCCTCATTACTTGTTTTTGTCAGGTTTGTAAAAGATCAGATGGTTGTAGAATATGCTACTTTTTATGCAATCTTTATTATTTAATTTTATTTTTCAATTGAGAAATAATATTGTATATACTTATGGTATACAACATGATTTTTGAAATATGTATACACTGTATATTAACTAAATCAAGATCATTAACATATACATTACCTCATATCTTTATTTGTGGCAAGAATATATAAAACCTGCTCTCAGTAATTTTCAAGTACGTAGTACATTGTTGTTCATCATAGTTACCATTATGCACAATAAATCTCCTGAACTTATTCCTCCTGTTGAATTGAAATGGTGTATGCTCTGACCAGCATCTCCCCATATCCCTCTCACCAGCCCCTAGTAACCAGAATTCTACACTCTGCTTCTATGTGTTCAACCTTTTCGGATATCATGTAAAAGTGAGATCATGCAGTATTAATCTTCCTGTGCCTGGTTTATTTCACTTAACATAGTGTCCTCTAGGTTCATCCATGTTGTGGAAAATGACTGTGTTTCCTTCTTTTAAGGCTGAATTGTATTACATTGCGTATAAAAGACACTTTTTTTTTTTTGAGATGGAATCTCATTCTATCGCCCAAGCTGGAGTGGAGTGGCTCAGTCTTGGCCAACTGCAGCCTCTGCCTCCTGGGTTCAAGCGATTCTCCTGTCTCAGCCTGCCCCCCACCCCAATAAGTAGCTGGAATTACAGGTGCCTGCCACCGCACCTGGCTAATTTTTGTTTTTTTAGTAGAGTCAGGGTTTCACCATGTTGGCCAGGCTGGTCTCAAACTCCTAATCTCAAGCGATCCATTCGTCTCAGCCTCCCAAAGTGCTGGGATTACAGGTGTGAGCCACTGCACCCAGCCAGGACACATTTCTTTATCCATTTGTCTGTTGATGGCCACTTAGGGTGATTCTATATCTGGGTAATTATGAATAATGCTTCAGTAAACTTGAGAGTGCAGATGTCTCTTCCACATACTGATTTCATTTCCTTTGGAAATAGAATTGTTGGATCATGTGATAGTTCTAGGTTTATTTTTTTGAGGAACCTCAAAACATTCTGTTTTCCATAATGACTGTAATATTCCCACCAACAGAGTACAAGGGCTCCCTTTTCTCCACATCCTCACCAGCATTATCTTTTTGGTAATAGCTATCTTAACAGGTGTGAGGTGATGTCTCATTAGGGTTTTAATTTTCATTTCCCTGATGGTTAGTGATGTTGAGCTTTTCTTTATATACCTGCTGGTCATTTGTGTGTCTTCTTTTGAGAAATTTTTTTAAATCCTTTCCCCATTTTTTTTTTGCAGTTTTTAAAATTTCAACCTTAATTTTAGATACAGAGGGTACATGTGCAGGATTGTTACTTGGGTGTATTGCACCAAGGTAGTGAGTAAAGTACCCAGTTAGTAGTTTTTCAACCCAAATCTGCCTCTCTCTCTCCCTTCTCTAGTAGTCTGCAGTGTCTACTATTCCCCAAGTTTATGTTCATGTGTGCTCAGTGTTTAGCTCCCACTAATAAGTGAGAACACACAGTATTTGCTTTTCTGTTCCTGCATTAGTTTACTTAAGATCATGCCCACATTTTAACTGGGTTATTTGTTTCCTTGCTAGTGAGTTGTTTGAGTTACATCATCTTTAAACAAAAGAGAACCAGAAACATTTTTTGTCTTGGGGGATAATTTTTTAACACAATGGTTTCCCTTTCAGGTCAAGGTAAGCTTGGAAAAAGGTATTGAAATAATTCAATCATAGTTTACTAAATGAGAACATTTTGCTAACACTTTATGGGTTACATGTATAACATATAACTTGGGAGATTTTTTTAGTATGTTTCATTTTGATTTCTTTTTCTAAAGAATATTAATGTCAAAACAAGTTTTCTTATAATTCATCTTCTAATCACCTTCTTATACACCATAACATGCTCACTTGAGATCTACCAGTCATTTTTATAACAACTTCTAATGCAGCTGAGATGTGCAATCATGACAGATTTTTTTTAGTTTTCTGAGATTGAAGAATAGATTTCAAAATAACACTTTGAACTAATTACAGGAAACTAGGAAGCAGAAATAGCAATTTTTCTGAGCAGAAATTAATATTGGAACTATCAGGTCAGTAATTTTATTTAAAAGTCAAAACTAGGGTCACCAAAATCCTACTTAGAAGTCATCCCCTCCCATTGAAGACTAAGATAAAAGTGCCTTCTCGAGTGGGTCCCCATCCCCATCTTAGTTATAAGCATCATTCTGCCTTTCCAGACCCCACAAGCCTATTGTCATCAACAGCACATCTCTGCCATTGTAATTAGTTCAGTGTGCTATTCTGAAATCTACTCTTCATGCTCAGAGCTCTCATGCGGGTGGAAGGCCCTTGCCTTCCCTTCCCAGAGCTACGCAGAATTCTTCTCCTCTCTCACCCTCCTTCCACTTGCATACCACACACATACCTTCATCACTTCCACCTCCCTTATAGGGTGAGCAACCATTGTCTCGGTTTGCCTACAAACCAAAGATTTCTTGAGATATGGAATTTTTGGTACTAAACCCAGGACACTGAGTTACATAGGTGAGGAGTGATGAGGGATGAGTTGGTGAAGGACTCCTGGCCGTTCCTTATCTTATTTCTTTCTTTTCCTTTTGTTCCCTAAAAAATTATTCATATAAACAAGAAAGAGAGTTTCCTTTTACTGTTCAATTAGTTCTTCTCAAAATGTGTCATTTTAGGGCATAATTTTCTGAATCTATTAACCATTTTCTGAAAACGTCCTAAGGTTTATAAACTAAAAATGTTTATGTTTATTTGATAATATATAGCATAAATAGATGGACCTACTGTTGCTAATTCTCTCTCAGTAAAACATTAGCACCTCTTACGGGAAATAATTGAATAATTTGTTTCTGAGAAATGTATCTAAATAAGTATAACCGACATTCTGGATAAGAATGTTCTCATGTAGTGTCCTATAAATGAGTGAGAAGGGAACAGAGGCAAGATAATATATATGGAGCCTTGGAAATCTAGATGAGTTTCCAGATGGAACTCTTCAATCCAAATCTGTCAACTCAGTAAAGATGTTTATGAATGACTTAATTAAATGCTTTATATCTCAACTAGTTGCTTTTGTATCTTTTAATAATGTCCTTAAGAGGCCAACATCATCAGAACAGATCCACAAAGACTTCATTATACATTCAACTATTTCCTAATTAAGCATCCAGTATGTGCCACTTGCTCTTCTAGGCATGTTCTAAGCAATATGGCCTCACTGCCTGGCCTTATGGAGTATATAGTACACTGGCGATACAAAAGAGAAAGCAATAACTCAATAAATACGTAAGCAGAGCTCATAAAGGCTTTGGGAGAAAATAAATATGTTCAACAGCAAGGGTAAAAAGAAAAGCGGGCCTATTGAAATCTAAAGGTTGGCACCATCCAGGCAGGAGGGAAGGATGATTCTGGGTAGAAAGAACAACTTGTGTGAGGAAGGACCTTGCTTAGTAGTTCTAGGAATCTGAGGGAGATGCTGCAATGGGAACCTTATGGGCAAAGGGCAGCTGCTGCTGAAGGTGACAGTCATTAATCATAGAGAATTTTGTAAGCCAGGACAAAGGCTTTGCATTTTATATGAAATGTAATGAGAAGCCACCGAAGAGTTTTACACTTAGAAACTTAGATATGCAGTCCATTTAATGTTGTATAAAGATTACCCTGTCTATCTTTGTGAAAACAGACATTGGAATGCAAGAAAAATAGCAGGGAGCCAGAAGAGGCTGCATCTCCGCCTCAGGTGGATGCAGGATTGTTCTCCTCAGCAGTCTGGAGGTAGGGGATTGAGAGCTCAGGCTGAGAGTCTGCTTGCTTACCTATTTGCCTTCAGGAGTCCACTCTCATTCATCCCATGAACTACCAGAGATGATGATAAACTGCTCTGCCACCACCAAATTTTATCAGTTTGGAACAAAAAACTGACTTTAAAAGGTTAATTAGTATTACTGCTGCAAGGAATCAGCTATGAAAAGCTATACTGTATTAAAAACTAGCATGCATATACATTATTTATGGAAAACATCAGTTCACAATGTCTGCTAAAGCATCATTTCTTTCCACTTCCCTTCTCTCTATCTGGCACTTTATTATAATTTTGAGAAGTTGGTATACTTTCTAACTATAATCATGATTTCTGATCATATAGTTGGTGATGTACAGTGGTTACCTAATGACTCCCTAGTCTTCAAATTATATTGAAAGACGATGAGCAATATCTAAGGGGTACCAACAACATTAATGTTCCTCAGAATTTTTCATTTAATTCTTTGAAGAAAAAAAAACAACCTTGTAATTTTGAAAGTTCAAAATCCTCTTTATATAATATTTTTAAGGGAAAGATAAGAGTTGTATTTTCCTGAAAATCCTGTAAGAACAAATGTGCTCTAACAAATTTATCATTACCATGGTGACTTATCTTCTTTGAAGTTCAACAAATCATTCTTACTACTTGATAGATGTTTACACAGAGTCAAGACTCAGAAGCTGCATTTAAAAAATAAAAATCAAAGCCTCACAAAACATTGACACAAGGAATTAAGTTGTATAACACTGGCTAACTTTGGGCCCACTGCGGGATAAGGGTGAGGATTTATAGGTGTTTCAGTAGCACTTAGTGATTCTTTATTAGCCATGTGGAAATGCTAAAAGTTTTACAACCAGAGTTCTGTAGTTTTAATTTGTGGCAAATGCCCTTGGACTAAGTCCCACTGAGCTTCTCAAATATTTCAACTATGACAAAGCTTCAAATTTTTTTCAGAAAATATGACTTGCTCATATTTCACTTTGGAAAACTGATTTGTTTATACTACAAATCAGAGAAGCAAGTCATCTCTTATTTTGTGATGAATTGTCTTTGTCACGTGTTCTCCTGTGATTTTTGCAGAGCCTAGAGATTTCTACAAACAAAAGCTTTTGGCCTAATCTAGGTGACAATGAGACGAACACAGTAAGGGTTTTAAATAAATTCAGTGTCTCAAAACAGAATCATGTCAATCTAGAGAAATGAGAAAATGGGGTAGGTAGATAAGAAAATCTAACTTCTTACTGTTGGAAAATAAACAATTTAAAGACCATGATATAAGTAATATGGATATAAAC
Source organism: Cebus imitator (assembly GCF_001604975.1). Lineage (NCBI taxonomy): Eukaryota > Metazoa > Chordata > Mammalia > Primates > Cebidae > Cebus > Cebus imitator. The sequence continues at coordinate 738,220 of NW_016107945.1, forward strand.
TCAACCATACTCTGTATTCTTCTTTAGAATTTTATTGCTTCCATTAATTGAATTGTCTAAGATTCAATTGAATTTACCAATCTATATTATTTTAATTAAGCATATTGGTATTAATTTGCAGTCATTTATAGGTGACCAATATAAATGGTTTTTTATTCACTTGTTTTCACAAAAGATAGATAATTCTGGACTCACAGATTTCTAGGCATTGTTCCTGGTCATAACAGGTATTCAGTAAACATTGGTTCCCATTCTTGTACCTAACAGCTTCTACACATCACAGGCAGAAAAACATGTGATCCTTGAATAACCTAGTCTAGAGAATAAATACATGAAAAGGAGGGAAAACAGAAAAATTACATGCTAACAAATGTATACTGTTTGAGAACTATTTAAGCAACAAAAGTATTGTCTCTATTAAAAGCAGACAGGTACGGTTACCCGAGAAGAAACCTGTGACTTCATATTAATCTCTTTAACATGGGGCAGGTCCTTAGGTACAAAACACATCTGAACTTCTTGGCTTCTGTTACTCTTAACTGGCTAAATTAGTAATACAACTTTCCTTTTAGCAAGTTATACTACACAGATATTTTATTGAGTACTCTTTGAATATAGAAAAAAAAAAAAGGTTCTAAAATATGCCCAGTGATGTAGGAACTATACGCAGTTGGAAGGACTCTGTAGAAAACTCTGAGGAATCTTGTAGATTCCTTGCAATGTGTTTCATAATTGCTATATGGGTTATATTCATACTAAAATCCTTTCTATATAGGAATAGTCTTAGAGTTGAATAATTTTCTTTTAGCCTTTTAACTACCTCCTTGCTATAAATTTTTAAAGAAAATTCTCTTAAATTAATTTTAGTATGGGAGATTGTAAGCAGAAGGCCCCATAGATTTTGGATCTGTGGTAGCATGGGAAATTTATTTTTTTTTTCAAATAAGCCTTATTTTAGAAAAACAAATCTCTAGCTAGCTAGCTAGCTATATAGATAGATAGAAGTAGACAGTGATATAGGTATAGAGTAGACCCTAATATGTCTCCATGTATATCTATGAGGAAAAGTAATTCTTAGTCTAATTCCTATGAAAATTAGATATTAGAATAAATATACCTAGCACAGTTCTGTACTCTGCAGGTGCCCATAAGCTCTTTTTACTCATTAATTTTTCACTTAACCAGGATTTATTAAACATTCTGGGCCAGGCACTCTTCTGGGCTTTAGAGATATAAAGATAAGTAAGACTTGGTCTCTGTATTTAAAGACTCACAAATATCCTCAGGCTATCTCCCAGTCCTTAAGTCATGTGTATAGAAGTAGAGGGAGATCATTATGATTATATAATTAATCAGTCCTATCAACCATATTTTAAAATCCTAACCTCATAAATGCTGACCCATAACAGAGGTTCCTCATAGCTAGCTGTAAAACCATAAGCAAGTCCTTTAATTTCTCAATGCATTGAGAAGTTTGATTTGTAAAATGTGGTACTGAAACTAAGATCCCTTTTATATTTGTAGGATTGAGCTGAGAGTAAATATTGATTGAGTGCCATGTTGATGTGGATAAAGAGAAGTGCTGAAAGCTTGTCAGTTAACCAATAGAAAGAAAAAAATAAAAGTTTGGTGGAATAAGACCAAATGGACAATGTGAACTGCCCACTCCCTAAACCTCCCTCAGGCACACAAAGCGACTGCCAAGAAGTGCACTCTCAATTGTCTGGGCACATGGAAATATCTGGCACAGTCTCTTATCCATTAACATCCTAAGTATATTAATTAAGAACCTTGTCTTTGGAATTGCAAAACCAACTTCATGTGTTTTATGTGGTTTTAAACTGCAAAGTTGTCAATTTATAAGCCTGCAGTCATGCCAAATGGAATATATAAAGTACCCTAGTTTGAACCAGAAGGTTTATAGGATAGAGGGAAAATGGCCCAAGATAAAAACATGCAAAATCCAGAATATGAAAAATGCTCATTTTACCCAGGATAATTTAAAATGTGTACAATTTGTTAGATATAATTAAATTAATAAAGAATATCAAAAAGCCCATTAGGTAGATATTTGTTAATATTAAACACAGTCTGTGACAAGAAGTATCAAGAACAAGGACTGCATTTTATTCATTTTTATTTAGAAGAAACTTATGTAATTTAACTTTTCTTTATTCCATAACTGTCAGGAAGTTTAAGGTAAGATTTGATGCTCATTCCTCGTAACTGGTAACTATTTGTGCTCTCCTCCTTTTCTTACGTTTGATGTTACTGTATAGTGTTTGTCTCATTTTATGAATGACCGTTTTTTAAGCTTTCTTAAGTCATCTTTGCAGAAGTCATATTTAACAAAAACATAATATGTGTGCCTTTGTCTCATCAAAGAGCTGAACAGAGTTCCTTATGTGGAGTAGGAACTTAACACATATTTGCAACATTAATTATTAATTAATTGGTGAAATATTTCATAAATAGAGTAAACCTAGAGAAAATATATCCACTAATGTATTAAATTTATTTAATAGCGAGTTCATCTGAGAGGAGCAACTACGTCTTATTATTTTAAAACTTACAAAGGAAGTTTTTCCTTAAATGTAAAACATACTACTTAATTCCAGAAAGACTGATCCTTCATTTGGCTTTTGTGTATTTTAGCCAGTCTTGGCTTTCTAAATCATGTTGAAAACAAACAGAGCATTTGTGCCATGTTTGCTGTTAACTAAGTAATAAACCAAGAGGCTTTAGCTAATTTTTTGAGGCCATTAACATAATACAATTAATCACCTTAGTTAAGACATATGGACATTTTCCAAAAAAAAAAAAAATAAAACATGCAAATGGTCCTTGAAATGAGGTTAAATAGATCTAATTTATGTTAAACTTTAATTAACCATATGCACTACTGAGTGATAATGTTCATGCATACGTTGTTTACATTAATTGCTTTCATAAGTTAATAACTGCAACACACTTTAGCTTCTGTTCATTTAAAACTTAACAAATGTTCACACCAGCTGTGGAAGTGATTGAAGGCAATAAATGAATGAGTAAACCATTGGTTTACTTGTTTAAATTGAATCTGCTATCTCAAGCTGTCCTGTGTCTTAATACATTAGAAAAGACACTTGTGAATCTATGATCATGTAATTCCTGTTTTAATCACTGTTAGTCATACTTAAAGTAATAGGGACATTGAACTTTAACATTTGTTTGCTAACCTCTGTTTTCTAGAGTTAATGGGCCATCACTGACTATGGTTTTCTTTTATTACAGCAGAACTGAGCTATACTTTCATGTAATTATATATTTGTCTGGTCCTTGTATAAAAGCATACAGACTGTCATGCCTGATGTTTTTTATTGCCCACTTTAACTGGATGGTAGTTTGTGTTTAAAGAGATGATTCATATAGACAAATGACTTCTTTTAAAAAATAATAGAATCTGTATTTTATTGAAACTAAACTTTACTTTTTTATTACACCGTTTGTCTCTCTGAATCTGTAGCATATTGGCCAATGTTGTGTCATAATGAATTACTATTAGAATATCTCATATGAAAACTTACATTTTTCTTGATTATTAGTTGAATCACTTTTGTAAGAATCAAATTTCAGGATATCTGGTTAAAGATAGTGGGTTGAACACATACATTAACCTCTGAGCCCCTTCTGAAACCACAACCAAATGAATATAAAGAGGTTTTTAAAAAATCTGAAATCACTAGAACACAAGAAATAAAAGAGAAGACAAACAACCCTGGAAAGCATATGGACAAGTGGTAACTGACTTAGCAGAACCTAGAAAGTTAAATCCTAAGTCAGCAGCTGGGAAAGCCAAGAAACCTGATTTATATTGCAGACCAAAAGGCCAGGAACCAGTGGCTCCAGGCACCTCTGGAAGTGGAAGTGAAGTGAGGCTAAAACAAAAGCCTTCTTGTAAAGTTGCTTAACAAGCATTTAGACACCTAGGACCCCTTCCCAACTCTGCAGGTGAGGTAATTGCCTGACACTTTGCCTCATATTTTGGCAAAAATTGGAGGAGGAATCTCTGGAAGACCTGCCAGAGACAGCTTCCAGATTATAGTCCCTAAGGGCTAGAGCTGGGCGAGGAATACTAGACTGAAAACAGGCAGGTAAATGAAAGTTAATTAAATACATTATGAGTAAACTCTCCCTCTCTTGACCCCCAAAACACCCACCAGGCCTTGGAAGAGCCTTCTCTCAGGAATCTGCAGCCCAAGAATAAACACCTGACTACATAAAGGCAGAGGGGATGTGAGGAGTTCCTCATGAAAAGACCCAGCCGGACTGCCCTACACTGAAGCCAACCTAGCTAAACAGAGCTTCCAATTAGCTTCTACTCTTCTCACCAGTTGTCTTATCTAAGAATGGAGTTTATAAGGTCTTAATAATAGAAACATTGAATATGAATCATAAATCTTTTGGGTGAGTGAGAGCTGGGACATGGAAAATGAGTGTGTGCGTGTGTGTGTGTGTGTGTGTGTGTGTGTGTGTGTGTGTGTGGTGAGGGTGGCAGGGAGATAAGAAGAAAGGGAGCCATGTCCTCATCTTCCTAATAGTAAGACGATAGATGAGGCCTAAACCTGAATGACTGAGAATCAGCAAATAGGTGTCTTATTTAGATTTTCTTTTTTAAATCAGTTGACTTGGGAGCAGGAAACTATGTGCCTTTCTCAATTATATGCACGCATCACTTTGACAAAAATAAACACTTAATTTAAAATTATAATAGATGCTTACATAGTTTTCATTTTAAAAACAAACTTTAAAGAGAGAGAAAGCTGTTCTTTTTTTAATCAATTTCCCATACTTGTTTTATTACAACTTATTTTCATGTACATCCTCCTGATTTTCTGCTATTTTAAGACCTACATAGCCTAGGAATTAGCATTTTTGGACACCCTATCCTACATCATATCAAATACGGTAGCTTAAAATGCATCTATATCCTGCATAAATTATACATGATATAAAATTAAAAAGAGCTTTTGTAATTTTTCTTTTTGAACTATTATTGCTTCAAAAAACTCATCTACTTTGACTTATTTGTTAGCATTATCAGCTTTTCTGTGCTTTATATAAAATATATAAAACTGTTTCTGAAAATGCCTGAAAATGTTTCTTGAAAATTCATATAACATTGTCTTTCTCAACTAAGATATATCTGCCAATTGACTATGATTTTTATGAAACATTAAATTACGTTGCTTTAAGACAGGTTTGAACATGGAAAAACAAATTCAATGTCATTCTTGAGTAATTACCCTCAAGAAAATACCAAGACAGGAGAAAAATAAGAATTTTTAATAAGCCAATATATTTTGGAGTATGATAAAATCACCTTCAGATGTTCAGATTTTAAAAATTCTGGACAGAACTTACCATATTAAGGATTTAGAAGTTTTAATTACATTAGGACTTACCTTAAGAGATATTATGATAACTACAGATAAGAGCCAAAGGGAGCCATGAGATTAGGCTTTCCTAACTGAAATGTTTTTTCTCTCTGCATCTGATTAGTTTCTGTCATCTGTTGAAGGATTATGCCTTTGCTTCTGGTGGGATACCATTCGTAATTCTTACAGGATGAACTTCCCAGTCTGTTGGCAGCAGGGGGGATGAGGGAGATTAGGAGGCAGCACCCTTTTTCTTCTGGAGATTTGTACCTTGTTTCTAACCATATTGTGTTAGGTCAGTCTCTGTCATCTGTCACAGGTAATTAATTCTACTTGATTGTTTCAAATTAACTCTAGTGAGTTGACCATTACTTATCTTTCACTCAATAAACCTAAATCTTGAGACTCTTAAAAAATAAGTAAAAATCATTCTGCAAAAAATATGACGTATAAATCAATTACATTTCTTTGAGTTATAAATTGCTACTTTCTTTAATTTGATTACATTGAGATCGTGTGTCTCCTTCTAAAAATAATAGTAGCTATTTGTAGAGGATGTTACAGTTTACCTTTGCATTCACAAATACTGATTTATCATTACTATAAGCTGGTCATCATTCTAGTTTTAGGCAAGGTCCCTGATCTCATAGAATTTTTTTCTTCAAAGAGTCTATAGAAACAATAAACAAGCAAATAAATGTAATTAAACAAGTAAATAAATAAATGTATACCATCTCTGAGCCCAGGAGTTAAAGGCTGCAGTGAGTTATGATCACACTACTGCACTCCAGCCTGGGTGACAAAGGGAGATACTACCTGTAAATAATAATAATAGTAAGAGATAAAACTGGGTGTTTGAGGAATAAAATGTGTCAGAGGCATGAAGGTCCTTCTTTAGTTTGGGTTATGGGATTTCTCTGAGGAGGTAACATTTGAAATGAAGGCAGATAATCTGTTGAACATACATCTAGGGGCAGAGTGTTCCATGCAGAGCCAGTAGAAAGGCCCTAAATTAATTACGGCAACCTATATATATCAGTGATGATGGTGATAACGATTGATGATGACAACAATGATAATGGTAAGAAGGAGATGATGATGCTGATGATGGTGGTAGTGGTAATGACGGTAATAATGGTGATGGTGGTCATGACGACAGTGGTGATAGTGTTGTAACAGTGGTAGTGGTGGGCGATACCCTACATTTATTAAGAGTAGTTCAATAAAACTACATAAAATGCCCATGGTCACACAATTAGTAAAGTACATAGATCTCCAAACCAAAATATTTAGTTACAATGAGATTTCAAATGTGATCTGAACTTTGGCCTTTTAGCTGTTATATCAGAAGTGCTTTAGATAATCGCCGTATCTTTAAAGGAATCCCCTAATTTCAAAACACCTCTTTAAGCATTTCCCAAATTACAGGGACAAATCCTATGCTGAAGGACCCTAGTACTCATCTTAGTAACAAGAGGTTCTTTCTCTTTGGTCTGGGCTCTCGTGGCCTGTAGAGTTCAGCTATGTTGTTTCACTCCACTGATCAACAATATCAGTCAACTGTGAAAGTTTGGTTTTGAGCATCTCACTTCTTATTCTAGCAACACTCACTTAAGTGTTCCCAGTCCCACTAAATCTTTGGCCCATTGAAACCTCAGATACAGTGACACTGACAATACCCATCACCTTGCTCATATACTCACTTCCTTGTTTTAACTAGTATAAATTCCATATACCTTCAATATGATACTCCCTTGCAATAAATCCCCTTTCTCAGCAAAGCTTCCAACTTTAACTGAATCCATATATTGGCCTTCTCCTATCTTTGTATTGTGCCTAAGAAACTAAACATTGGTAAAATCACATAATCATGCTGACTGATATCCCTTTAAATTTATGACCATGTATCTCAAATGGGTCCTCATTCGCTTGCTAAGTGTACTTCTAGCACTCACAGGCAGCTGCATCAAATCTTCTCTTCTTTGCCTGATTAGTTATTTCCTTTCTATTGCATCATTCTCATCAGCTTTTTGACATGATCTAATATATTCCTTTAAAACCAAAACAAATACAAATACCTTGGCTGTCTTATCCCCGTTCAGCTTATGCCTATTTCTCTGTTCCTCTTCATAGCAAAACTTCTCAGAGGAATGGTCTCCACTTCCTTCATCTCCCATTCACTCTCATTCATTCCTACTGAGTTTCTACTCTCATCTTTTCAATGAAACTGGTTTTGTCAAATTCAAAATCCTCACTGTACCAAATTCAGTGGCATCTTCTCTGCCTTCCTCTCACTCTACCTCAAAGCAGTATCGTGCAGATGATCAGCTTGCTTGAAACTTTCTTCTCATGCATCCCAAGGCTGAGAACCCTTCTCAGCCTTGTTAATGAGTACCGTTAAATGGTCTCAGTCAATGCTATGTCTTCAAATCCCACCTTTTCTGATAATGCCCCTTTTTTACTTGCTGCTCCAATCTCCAGACTCACAACTAGAAGCCTTTTTGACATTTTCACTTACTTCTCTGAGAGTCTTCTCAAACTTGGCACAGCCAAAAAGAGTCAACCAGAGTCTTGATGTCACCCCCCCAAAAAAAAAGATCAGAGAAAAGAGTTCCCAGATCATCTCATCTGAAATAACTACCTATTATCCATCCTATTATTCATTTTTTGTTTTCTTTATGTCAGTATCAGAAATTTTTACTCACTTTTTTATTTTCTTGTGCCTCATCTACTTTCCCACCAGAATGAAAGCTCTGTGGGGGCAAGGAGCTCATCTGACTTATTCTACCTCTAGTCTCGGAGCACAGAAGAATGCCTGATCCCTAGCAGACACTCAGTAAATATTTACTGTAGAATTAATTAGAAAATGAATGAAAGAAAAACACTTCAACTTTAACATTGAGTTTAATTCAAAGATGTAAATGAGGGGATTTCCTAAAATGAGGGAAGGTAGCATAGAATTAGATGTTGTATTAAAATGCATCACATGCAAAGTTTTGAACTGATGAATTTATGATTTTCCCAGTCTCTTACAAGTGAAATTATAACCACAGAAAATATCATATTTTATATTCTATATTCAGTTATCTGATTTTTTAAATTAATCTACTTAACTCATTCAAATACAAATTCTGTAACAAATTCTTGACTTTTGTCAAAATCTTTTTCTTGTCCCCCTCTTCCTCAACTTAAATTTCCACATGTAATTCAATTTCTCAGAGCCTTGGTATTTCTCATCTTTGGGCTTGATGACTTCTAGTTTTCAAATTCTCTGACTCAGTCTTAATATTATCATCATACAGATGTGTTCTTGTTCATGAATTTGCTTGTCTCTGTAATTTGCTCACATTTTCATGTGTGTTTTGCATAATTGACATGGAACTGTGGCTGTAACTGTAACTGGAGCTATAAGTCTCCAGAGAGCTGAGAGTACAAACAAAATAGCTAATGTATAAAAACAACTATTTATATTGATAAATTTACTCATAAGAGCTGAGTTTTTAAAGAAATAAAGCAAAATTTTATGTAGTAATTTACAAATCATGCTCTATAAAAAGGAATTAGTCCTTCACGAACCCAGAGATGCTTTAAAATTCTTTCATAGTCACTCTGTCCTCAATTTTTTGGATATCCAGGGAAAGCAGGACTTGCTCCTATGTGATATTCTGTAAGTCCTGGACAAATTCAGCTGCCAACTGAAGTCAGTTTTACTTCGGGCAAGGAACTATGTCTTCCTTTGCTTGAACCAGCAAGAATCTGTCCTGAGGGACAGGATAACAAACCTTCGCAGCATGGACCCACCAGAACCACATTTAAAGGGACGTTATGGTTGCCTCTACCACAGAAGCATATGTCTGTAAATATAGCACACATTATCAAAATAAATATAATTTTGATCAAGTTAAAGTATGTTTCAATAAAAAGTGATTTTCTTTTCTTCTGTAAGGCTTTTAATAATTCTTTCCCATACCAATTTGGCTATGTAAAAGCGGGTGAATTGTGCATCCTCTCCCAACATGAAGGACAAAACTGAACAACTGGCCACACAAAGAAGTCCTCAGAAAACTGCGTGCTCTCAAATTTGCCAATTCACAAGAGAAAAATGTGTGTTACTCTTTTTAGTTCTCTGTTATTATGCATGTGTAAACCTCATTTTAAAGTCAACATTTTTTTATTTTACTACATCAAATAAATTCAGAGTTCAAGATAATGGGAGTTTTTATTTAAGTTCTACATAAAGGTCCAAATATGTTTATGTAGACCCCAAGTTTTCTCAATATTCTATCACCCTAATTTGGCCATGATGGAGTTAACACTGGCTATATAGTCAAAAGGCATAGCTTTATCACTTACAATGCGGAAATTTGAGCATATTACTCACTCTCTCTACATCTGTTTTATCATTTTCAAAAAGTATCACCCTGCCCTGACCACCTCACAAGGTTGTTCTGATGAAATAAGATGATGCCAGATTAAAGTACTTGGCATACAATAAAAAGTTGGATTTCATGAGCAGAGAGTGCTATGTCCCCTGTACCTAATTAATTCATTAATTAAGACATTATTTTAATAAACTTTTATTGAGTGCCTACTAAGGACCAAATATTTCCTGAGGCACTGAAGCTTCATAAATAAGTAGGACAAAAACAGATTCATGGTTGCCTAATCCTGGGGGGTAGGAATGGGAGTAGAGGCACATGAGCAGGGACTTCTATTTAGAGTAATAGAAATGATTTCATAATATGTGTTAATAGTTGTACAATTCTGTAACTGTACTAATATCATAAAAATATACATGTATTCATTTACTTATTTTTTCTTGAGATGGGTCTCACTCTTTCACCTAGGCTGGAGTACAGTGGCATGATCTCGGCTCACTGCAACCTCCATCTCCCAGGTTCAAGTAATTCTCCTGCCTCAGCCTCCCGAGTAGCTGAGACTACAGGCGTGCACCACCACACCTGGCTAATCTTTTTTTTTTTTTTTTTAGTAGAGATGGGGTTTTACCATGCTGGTCAGGCTGTTCTCTAACACCTGTCCTCAAGTGATCCACCTGCCTCAGCCTCCCAAAGTGCTGGGATTACAGGCATGAGCCATCACACCTGGCAAATGGTACATTTAAAATCAGTGAATTTTATGGTATGTATAGTATACCTCAAGAAAGCTTTTTTAAAAAAAGTAAAGCATAGTTCCTACCGTCAAGAAGCTTATCGTCTAATGGGGAAAACTGTCATATAAACAAAAGAAAGCTACAGTATGCTAGAGAAATACGGATGTTGCTGTTGTTGGCCTGAAGTTATACATGATTGAAACTTCAAGTGATTTCAGTATTTTAAAAGAAATGTTAAATACTTCTAACATTAGTAATACTGTTTCAGACCCAGAACAGATTTCATGCTCTATTGTAAGACATACAATATCTAAAACTTGCAAAAACTCATTAACTCGGTACCACACTTGTCATATATGAGACTGTATTTTAAGAAACAAGGCCTTGACATGTCTGGAAATTTTGCCAATATTGTCAATTTGATGTTTGTTGAGCATTACGGAACCCTCAGTGCTTTTGGCGAGTGAGTAGGAGCTGGGCTGAGGAGGAGCGGCCAAGCCCTGGCACACTTGATTGCTTGAACCCCGTCCCCAGGGACTCTGGCTGGCAGGGCTCCCAGATCATCACAAAGCAAGCAGGACAGAAGGGGTGGGCAGAGTGGAGACTGCCAACTCACCACAGCTGGGGGCTCTGCTTCCACTCAGAATGAGTCCGCTGTTCCAGCCCATGTGTCTTTCTCCAGAGACACTTTTCTGCTTTAGGGAAATGTAAAGGACACCCTTGCTCTGGGTTTGAAATTGGATTTCCAACTCTTTCAAGCATGTTGTATTCACAGAAGTTGTCCTAGTTTAAATCCTAAGCCTCCAAACTTTCTCTTCAACTTACAAGTGGGTCCTCCTTGGAGAGACATTTATCCACTAAGCATCTGCCTCCCTGAACACGTATTATATATTGTTTTCTTCCAGCCTATTCCATACACTTCAGAGGAGAGATATCTCATGTATGTTTCCCCGCTGATTAATTTATGCTGTCTTTCATTCGCTCAACAAATACTCATCAGGCCTTATTATCTACTTAAACCTGATGCAAGCCTATAAATCAGATAGTATCTGTGGTACAGACCACATAAACCTACCTGAACATCTCCCCACTGAGCTTCTTATGTTTGGCCCGTGGCTACCCCATGAGCACATGTTCCCTTAGCAGAGTAGGCATTTCTTTTTTTCTCACTCCTATGGCAGATGAATATAATATAAAAATGAGTAAAAAGATTAATAGCAACAATAATTTACCCACTGGTTTTCTCTGTTTTGTAACTAAATGTGAAGGCAGCACATAAAAAACGTTTATTCTCTGTGGTGTCTTTCTCTCTGAGTCATTTTAAGATTTGAAAGAAACATTCATTCTTCTTACAATGCCTCTCTGGGCCTTAGTTTTCTCTTATAAAATGCAGTTGTTATATTCACGACCTCCAAGCACTCTTTAAACTTGAACATTCTTTGATGTTCTGAATCATACCCAAAATTCAGCCCTTTATTTCCCAGTAAGAAGTAGAAATGTGAAGCAGAACCAGGAAGGGTCTGACTCTTCCCAAAAAGAAGATTTAATAACTTGACAAGGTCTATCAAAGGAAAAAATCTTATCAAACTGAATCATTATGCATCATTACTGAGATGGTTATTATTTCAGCCAAATTATTAACATTTCAGCAGGAAACTTTTTTGCCTGGCTCTGATATTTGTTTTCATGCACAGGACAGGTGTTGTCTAACCTGGCCTGAATCTTATCTGACTGGAGAGTCTCCCCAGCCCTACTCATGCCCCAGCTAGGGCTGCAGCAGTCATGTCCAGTCACTGGTGATGTGATCATTGGGAGAATAGGAAGACAGGCCAGGTGTGACCAGGATTCTGGGATGCTACCAGCTGTCAGTCAACACTACCAGATGGGGGCAGAGATGCTTGTAATGGGTATGTCCTAGTAAACCGTTTTAGTCAGAATAATTAAAACTGCTCAGACAAATTACTTAAATTGCTCAATAATCTGTTTGCTCTACAAAGAAGCAGTATCAGGTAGCAATTAAGCACAAGGATTCTGAATTTGAGTGCACCTATGTTGAGTCATAGCTTCCTCACATACTATCTCTGTAACTCTTAGCCTTAGTGTTTCCTGTTGGTAAAGGGGGAATAATGGCAGGGTTGTTTTAAGGATTAAATGAGGTAATACACGTAAAGTATTTAGAGAAATAGCTGGCACATGATAGCCTGTGTTAATTATCTGTATGCTATAAGTTCCTGTGGAAAATAATTTTAAATTAAAATTAAGTCATAAAGAAAAAAAATTAGATGAGTGAAGAAAATATGGCATAATATGAAGGACATTAGTGTCGGGTGGGATCTTATTGAACAAAGATTCAGAAATCCCCGTTCCATAAGATTGTCATTGAACTGAAATGTTTATAAAGTACCTAGAGTAAGACAGATCTCAATGAGAATTAGTTCCCTTTCCCTGTCCAATATCCTCAATTTTATTTATTTTGACTTCTTTTTAAATTTATTTTTCCTTTCATTTTTTAACCTTGATTCCTTCTATCTTCATGCATCAGATGAGTTGCCTAACCTGGCATGAATCCTGTCTGACTAGAGAGTCTCCCCAGCCCTGCTCATGTCCGTCCATCTGCCCGTCCTTCCTTCCTTCCTTCCTTCCTTCCTTCCTTCCTTCCTTCCTTCCTTCCTTCCTTCCTTCCTTCCTTCCCTCCTTCCTTCCTTCCTCTCTTCTTCCCTTCCTCCCTTCTTCTTTTCCTCTCTCCCTCTCTCCCTTTTTTCCTCCCTTCCTTCCTTCTTTCTTTCTTACCCCTCCTTTCTTCCTTCCCCACCCCCACGTCCCTCCCCATCTCTGTCTTTCTTTCTTTTCTCTCTAACTACTGATTGCTGGTTTCCTTCTCCATGCCAGGCACTCTGTGGATTCTTGGGATAAAGCTGGGAAACAAACCAACATTGTTCTAACCCTCTTGTAGTCTAATACAGGGAAAAGGTATTCATCAGATTACCTCGCTAATGAATGTGTAAATACAACTTTAGATAAGTGTTCTGAGCAAACAGAATGCTGTTTTGTAAGGGCATATGTCTGAAACACCATGCCTGTGAGAGTAAGAGAGAGTTTACCCAGCCCATAGGAGGGGAAGGGCATTTTCTGCTAAAGCAATAACTCCTACAGAGGACCTGTGGCCAGAGCTGCCATTGTAAGAATGTGACTGTAGCTCAGGGAGGCAGGTAACAGAGGTGCTAAGGCCGTCTACTGGAGAGATTTCAGAGAACTAGAACAATATCTAGCAAAAAGTTGCTCTGCTTTAAAGATAACCAAACAGTATTTCATGATTTATTTCTAAATGAGAATTTTTTTCTTTTTGATTTACAGAGCCACACATTTTAAATATATAAAGGCTAGTCACTGATTGACCTGGAATATCCAAATTAAACCTATTTCTCTTATTCTGCATAAATTAATGTTAATGTTATTATCAATAATTGCCCCCATACATAGCCAAACATGCATCAAGAATTGTATGATTACTCTACGTAAAAATTGAAAAGTGGAATCATTCTTGACACCTTAGCTCCATAACTGCCAAGTAGACATACAAAGGAGTCTCAGAAATACATGCTACAGATTAAAAATTAAAGAGACTGACAAAAGAATTAAAGAAAGCATAACCTCCATGGCGGAGAAATTCTGCTTTCAGTATACTAATTGCCTTTTAACTTTTCAGATTATTTTGGGGAAATTTGAATATAGAATTGAAGCTTCAAAAATATCTGAGCCTTCTGAGCAGAAATGCAGGTTTCTTTAAAATAGTTTTTCCTCCCGTGTTCACTGTGGTGCTGTGGGGACTCTGAGGAGATACGGAATGACTGTGGTAGAGGCACTATCTAAAGCTAACATGTCCAGTTTAATTTTGCTAAAAAGTTCATCACTTTGGCCTTGGCCTGCATCTGTGTGGATAAGCCTATTTGACTGATTTCAGGAAGAAAAACGGCTGTAGTTTCTGATGAAAAATCACCTCTTTGAAGTTTGTATTTCATTTTATACTGTATTTGGAATACTTGGCTAGATTTCACAAGCTGTTTAAACTTACAGAGCTGAACTGCTCTGAGGGGAGATTTGGAAATTAGATAATCGATTTGTTTTTTTATCCTTTTCATCATCATATCATTGATTCAACTAAAGAGGCAATTCAACATTAAAACAAGCACAATTTCTTTTTATCCACTACTTAAATGTACACTGCACTGTTAGTAATACATGTTATTTTCTCACCCTTTTTTAAATTAAATGTGTGGTTCAACCATTTTTCAAAAGCATCAACCTCTTACACAGTCACTGAAAGATGATCTTGCCCTTCCTTGTGCCATACAGAATCTGCATAAATACATCCTAAACTAAAGGCATTGTTGAGGATCTACCACTTCAGATGGGGAATTGAACTTAAATAATTTGCTAGTGTCAAATGAATGCAAAGCTGGTCTCTCTGTGATGAGGCTTATTTTTAGTTACTAACAATTTTTGTAGCCTAAATTACAGAAAGCAGCAATCATTTTCTAGTGCATCGGCTCTTAAAATTAATCAGGCAACTGGATTAATAATAGCATATTTTTGTTAATAACTTACAGAAACACCTGTACTTATTCACCAAAAATCTTCAAAATGATATTCTAGTCAAGCAGTGTCAAACTATCATTTGAAAATTATTGAACAAATTCTAGGAGTAGGTTATTACTAAGAATGAGTTAAATAGCTTTTCAGTACATTCATTTGAGGAGATACAGTGGCATAGAGGTTAAGAGCAAAAGGTACCAAGTTAGACTACCTAGATTCCAACCTTAATTTCAATAGCCACTAGTTGTTTGATCTTGAACAAGTCTCTGGGCATCAGTTTTCTTATCTGTAAAATGGGAATGATGTTAGTAACACACAATGACTGCTAACATTTAGCTCCTACTTTGCACGAGGTACTGTTCTCCATAAGCAAGAGAGAGAATGACAGATATCACATGCCTAGCATTCTTCTAGGACCGATTATATATTTAACCTTCACAACAACTGTATAAGTCCCAGAGAGTATTATTTCCCCCTTTTTACAGATAAAGACACTTGGAAACCAAGAAGGTAAACAACTTGCCTGAATTTATCAGAGAACGTATCAGAACCTGAACTTAGACCTGGAACGTTAAACCGCAAAGTCTGTCTCCAAACACCACTTTAAAGTGCCTGATTCACACATCAATACATAGCTGTTATTTAGTGAGATTATATAGATAAACCACTTAGATCATCACATGGTTCCAGTAAATATTCATTACTATTATTATGTAGTATCTCTTTTATTGTGTTAAATACTTTCTACTAAGATTTTTTTTTTTCCTTATACCATCTTTTGCCACATTTTGTGGGATTTGGTAAGATTATCTTGGGGTCAACGCATAATAAAAGGCATCACATGTTTTTAGTTTCTAGTAATTTCGTGCATCAGATTCTGAAATCAGGGTCAGTTTTTTAGAATTATTCATTTTTTTCTACAAATACTTATTAAGCACCTACTACATGCCCAGTATTATTTCAGGACCTATTCTAAGGCATCAAGCAGAAAACAAGACAAAGGCCTGTCTCTCACAGAATTTACCTCCTCGTGAATCATTTTGTCATTAACCGAATTCAAACTTCAACCTTTAATTCTGGGAAATAGTGCTACAACTAAAACTGAAATCTTCCACTGTTAAACACTTAGGACATTAGCAGGAAGATGTTTATGCAGCCCACAGCCCTCTGTGTCACTGGCCTTTTCTCATGGACTTAAGAAAACTGCTTTAGAGAAAACCTCTGAATAACCTGCCACCCACCTGTGGCAGCCTACCTCAAACCAGCAGCTGAAGGACAGAGCAAAGACATTCCAGGATCTCTGAGAACTGTTTCCATAAATAAAGTCCATTCAAAAATGATGCACTGATCATGTTTTTCTCCACTGGAACATGAGAGGATGTTTCACAAGTCACCCATTCTCCTCATTGCTGCGTGGTGAAAGCCATGAGTTCCAAAATAGATGCTGAGGCTTTCAAATTCCTGAGGACAGAATTTGATTCTTATTCCCTTGTTTTTCTCTTGCTCTCATTCTATCAAAAAAACATTCATATTCTGCTACTATCGATATTTCATGTGAAATAATTATATTAGTGAAGATTATGTCCTTTGAACATACAAAGAAAAAACCCCATTATTGTAACAGTATTATTATTCAAGATGCTTTTTTTAATCATTTTATTATTTGAAGGGAAAATGAGCTTTAAAAAATGTAATTTCCTACAAACTTAAGGGAAAAGTATGTGTTCTTTTCTCTATTTTTTTAAATCTTTTTTCTTTCTTTTTGTGTGTGTGTGTGCATGTGAGACAGTCTTGCTCTGTCACCCATGCTGGAGTGCAATGGCACAATCCGGCTCACTGCGACCTCTGTCTCCTGAGTTCAAGTGATTATCCTGCCTCAGCCTCCTGAGTAGCCAGGACTGCAAGTGCACACCACCATACCCGGATAATTTTTGTATTTTGTAGTAGAGAAGGGGTTTTGCCATGTTGGCCAAGCTGGTCTCAAACTCCTGGCCTCAAGTGATCTGCCCGCCTCAACCTCCCAAAGCGCTGGGATTACAAGCGTGAGCCACTGTGTCCCACCTGATCTATGTATACATTGCGGAATGAACCTATCAAGCAAATTAACATATCCATGTTTCTTTATTTTACAATATTGGTGTAGAATATTCTTAAGAGATTGAGGAGGAGAAAAGAAGTACATATATTGCCCACTCACTAATTTTAACATTTAATCTAACTTAGGTCTCACAACAGCTCTGGAAGTAATCAAGTAACCCTCATTTAACCATGTGAAAACAGAGATTCAGGAGCGCCAAGTAACTGGCCCACTTTCACTGACACAGCAGAGCTAGGACTAGACCAGCTGTGTCCAAAGGTCATGTCTTCCCATCAACCACAATATTTTACTTCAGCAGAGGTCATGCAGATATCTGTAAAACCACTGCTTTTCAAGAGAAAACAGTTCTAAACAGCCTTTTATAGAACATAGTGCTATACATATCACATTCATATTAACATGAAAAACCATCTATATGGGTTCCTATAGTTCATCAAAAAACTACCACAACAATGTTAAAGCAATTATACCTTCCATATGAAGTGTTACATTTTAAACAAATTACTTGATGATTCCATTAAAAGGAATAAAAATAATGTAATTGACATAGATGAGATTAGCACCTTTCCCCATTCATTTTATGATATACCTTTAAAAGTCATCATCATCATCAAATAATATTTATTACACATTGTAATTCCTAGAAGAGCAGGATTTAGACTGAAAAACATAACTGAGTTACAAGCAAGACTTATTGCTTATTTAATGTATCATAGACTGCTATAGAAGTGTTATGTTTTATGTAATGATTAGGAAAATCTTTGCATTAATTTGTGGAAAAAATACAGAAAAATCAAAAGCCTACAAACATTTTTGTACAACTTTGAATTTAACTATTTCCCCTAAGAAACCAAAGATACATTTGTTTCTTCTCTGCCTTAACATTCAATCGAATTGAAAAAGCTAGGAGAAAAGGAAATAAATATGGATTTTTTTAATGGTAAAGTGCTTGATATTGCTGTTCATTATAACTTAACTATTAAACAACTTGCATAGAAATCTCAAAGTATCTCAAATATTTATCTCGTTTATAGCATATGGGAGAGGAAGATTCCTTTCTCTCATTTTCCTCCTATGATGATAAAGACCAGCAAGGGGATGTACAGAGAGTTTCACAATGACTTGTGTAACCAAGACCAATCTCCAGACTTTCGAGTCTGATGTCTTCCAGTCTGGCAGTCTCACAACTCTTCATGTTCCTAGGCTTTGCACTTTTAGTTTTCCACCAATGATTATTTTAGCCATATCTCCAGATGACTAACATGCATGGTAGCCTTTAAACCTAGTATTAACCACAGCCATATTAGCAAGCTCACAGGGCCTTATATGTAGGCTCTCATGGATAATATTTAATAATGATGATGTACGGGGGAAAAGGTAAAAAAATTGAAACTAATATATATGCTTCACTTAACATGCTATTTCTCCTGAGCTTTGAATATGAAATAGGCATTGTTTCACACTATAAATTTGAGGTCCGGCAGTTTTTAATTTACTCTTTTCATGCTAAGTTTGGAGTATCTAAAATTATTATCATCATCAAAAGTTATTCAGACTATATAGAAGGACAGAGTTTGGACTGATAAACATAACAGAGCTACAAGCAATACTTCTTGCTTACTGAATAGATTATTTTCCATTTTAATTACTGTAGAGGTGTTAAGTCTGTTCTTAGCCACTGGTTGGAAATATCTAAAGCTCAGCAGAATATCTCTAATGAAACACAAATGAAAGTGTTGAAGGTTTTCTTACTCTTAGTATGAGATTCAATTCTGATAGATTTAATTAACCACTCCATATCCAGAAACATTATCTGTTTATCTTTCTGCATTTCAAAATGCAAAAAAAGGAAAAAAAAAAGTTGATTTACCTTATAAAGAGATCTCATGGCGTTTATCTATATCTCTCAGTCCATCAATCAACATGTCTATCCAGAATGGCCATGTTTATTCTGTCAAATATTAAATAGTGAGTTTTAATATTACAGCAAAGGACATATCTATTTGGAAAGTTATACAGATAAGTCACACGAAGATAGAGAGTTTATAGTTCATTTTGTTTTACTAGAAGCAATTACAGAATACTTTAACTGGAACTTTGGCTTCTATACAGTTTAGATGCAGTAAAAATATTTTTAACAAACATTTGAAAAAAACAATTTTATGAAACTCTGAGAGATCCAATTATACAATGTTATGGAGAGATACTAACATGCTGAGGTTTTCCAGAACAACAAGAAAATCAATTAATGTAGCACCACATCAGTTTAAAAAGCAATTTATCAACTTTTCCTACCAACTCAGGGTCAAATTTCATGGTGTCAAAAACTTAAAGTAATTGCTGGAATGAACTTTGATTAACAGTGGCACAAATTTGAAGGAAATGTGTTAAGGTTCCTTGAGGTCATTCTTATAAGACTAAGAAAAGGAAAATATATTGGCTTCACAAATGGCCAAGACCTTTTTAAAACCAGCTAGCTTACAAATCCAACTGACTTGTTGTTACCATACTACACAGTTAAGAATCATGAGAACAACTTGTTCCGAATCTTCTGGCTGACTCCCCAAGCAGAGTGAGCATTGAGTATCTTCTGTGATTAACATATAAACTGTTTTATTGAGCTTTGGCTTCCTTTCTCTCTGTTCCATGAGAGAAAAGAAAAGAAAAAATTCCTTTTTTCTTTTTAATAGACTTATGGTCAATATAAATTTTTCCTCTCAAGGTATGTATTTTGAGAAAAAAGAAAATAGACATTGATTTTATAGTATTTTTCTGTACTTAAATCTATACCCAAGTAGTGTATGTTTTTATATTTTCAAAAAAGAATTCCTTATGTTATTATCTATATTTCACTATTTAGGTTATTTATTGTACTAATAGATTAACATATGCCAAGAGTTCATTTTCATTTTCTTTAAATGGATTCACAAAGGAAAGCCTGAAAGAGCTTGAGTTTTATAAAGAGAAGATGAAGATTTTGCACATGATGACTTTAATTGATGTTAACAATATTATCTCCTTGAAATTTCTTAGGATAGGAGGGAAGCAGATTTGTGGATCAAAGGAGTTTTAAACATAAAACAAATGCACATGTACTGGATTGTTAGAGCCCCATTCTTTCTGAAAAGCACATTTTTAAAAATTTTTTGCTCTTTTTTGAATAGTATTGTTATTGGATCAAAATCGAAGTAGTGTTCCTTGATTGGCAACGTTCATATTTTTTATATTCATTCAGGAAACAGCAGAAAAGAACACTTATTTTTAACTCATTAAAATTTAAAGTAAAGCTCAGACATGACATCTTTGGCTTTCTCAAATGGATGCTGAAGGCTGGAAAATTGAGCCTGGCTTGCACCTAGTATTAATTTTCTACAGCATTATATAAATCATCTGCCTGTGCTGTCTCACAGAAAATATGAATAGTGGAAAAATTATTTCCTCTTTTTGAGATATTGTGGCTTTTGGCTCTCCAGGTCTAGAGACAAAGGGTGCAAAATAGAATTACATGTGGCAAATAGCATTTCCAACCACGTTAAGTGGAACAGGACCCTTGGATACACCATGTTGGAACAGAACCTCCCATGCAAAGTCATGGACAAGTACGACTGTAAATATCCTTGTAATACTTTTGTGTCTCTCTCATTTCTTTAAAGTAGATTATGAAACATCAACATCAGTCAATGCAACATTTTTCTGAGCTAATACGCCATATGCATAATGTAGTGCCAATATTATAAACTGTTGAGAAAAATTTTGACCACATGAGTATAGCTTTAAACATTTTCATATTTCACTCATTTTCACATATACCTCAAGTCAATGTTTGCTGATATTCAATTTTGGCATTTTTGCTCAAAAGGGCCAAAATTTTGCACTGAATAAGCATATGAATGAACATTTCTGCAATGGTAAATAAATTTTTCCATTCTTTTTCATAAATCATCATGGGAATAAAACTAGCTGCTACTCCCACCAAAATTACACTGGGAAGCAAGAATAACATTTCCCTTGCCCTTTCCTTCACCCAGTAAACTAAATTTGTTTTTTAAAATAGTTATCAATTTAATGCTATCCTTAATCATGAGAGAACAAAAGTTCCTTCCCCTTTAAAAAAAAATTCTATACCCTCTCAAATAGTTTTTTATTTAAAACTCTACCACACAATCTTTTTATTCAAAACTCTACCCTTTTCAAATTTCCAAAAGAGATGGAAAAAAATTGCTTTGTTTCTTCAGGAGCAGAATTAGTTTAAGAATATCACAGAAATTTATCTTAAATTATTTACAAGGATCCTGGAAAGCCACATCACTGAAAATCAAGAATAGCTAAGAAAAACTAAGAATTGTGCCCACTAGAAATTTGATCCCTTACTACTTTTTTAAAAAATCTGTCTTGATAGCAGTTTGTAATAATAACTGGTAGCGTATTCAGTATCATTTCTTCATGACATGCCACTAGCAGCCAATCTTGGTAAACAAACTGATTAAAAGATTATCTGTCATCCAGGGTTTCATCATCTTCTACAGTGATTCACTTGTTTGGAATCAAGGCACAGTCTGAAGTCACTGAATGGAGTTAATGAGGCTAATGCTTCACAAATAGAAAATGAAAATCATCTGAAAGCCAGGGAGAAAATCCTCACTGATTATTGCCAACTTGTTGGTAGGATTCTAATCGTATGGTCTCCATGCATGAATCACAGAAACCATCGGTTGCGGCAAAGCATATCACTTCCTCCAGTGGCATGAGCCCTCTGCTGTACCCTCTATTCACCTGGTGACGGTGATGACAAAGACACTTACTCCTGCTGCAGTCATGACCACACAGGCGTGAGCAGTCCTTCCACAGTTGTGTGTGTCAGAGGGCATTGGAGGGGGGAGTGAATTCCAAGGACTGGAGTGGTAGAACAATTCCAATCTAGCATGGTCTGTCTTGAATTCTAAGAATATGTTTTCATAACTTGGAGGAGGGCCAGATCATGGAAAGGGAAAACTTAAATATTGACGCTTTTTGCCTATCATGATATCATAAAGATTAATCATCCAGATGTAACTTTCTGAGCTCTACAAAAGGTCATGAGAAATCAAATAGACATCTGATCCCAAGCCCTCCGAGCAATCTTCTCTGGCCTGTTTTGTTACAGCTGCCTTGAGCTGAGGATGTTGATTATTGTTTTCTGAAAACTTTAAGCCTGATTTCTAGCACCTCCTGCTTTTCCCCAAATCCAAAAAAATCAATGTTAATCAACTTGAGTATTTTCACATGCAAAGAAAATATTTGAACATGGGACAGTGTGGATATTCTCCCAATGATCAGGATTTTCAAATTTCTTGTTCTTTCCAGATCCTCTCTTCCCCCCCCAAAATTATACTCTCTTAAATTAATTTAACCCCTTAGCCTTCTTTTTTTGTTTATTTATTTGTTTTTGTTTTTGTTTGAGATGGAGTCTTGCATCTTGCTCTGTTGCCCAGGCTGGAGTGCATGGTGCCATCTCGGCTCACTGCAACCTCTACCTCCTGGGTTCAAGCGATTCTCTCTGCCTCAGCCTCCCAAGAAGCTGGGATTCAGGTGCCCACCACCATGCCCAGCTAACTTTTTAAATATTTTTTAGTAGAAAAGGGAGTTCGCCATGTTGGTCAGGTTGGTCTTGAACTCGTGACCTCAGGTGATATGCCCACCTTGGCCTCCCAAAATGCTGGGGTTACAGGTGTGAGCCACTGCACCCGGCCTAATCCCTTAGCCTTCTATTAATAATACAAAAACATGTGTCCTGCCCTAAGATACATAACTTTTCAGTAATTATGAAAGGATATACCTATGCTTAGTGTTTATTTGATGATGCTGTTCTTATTTTATTTTAATTCACCACTATTTTCCACAGGATGTCCCATAGAACAAGTACTTTCTTAGGGATGAGAATTATGTATTATTTATTTAGAACAAGGGCAAAGTTTAATTCTCAGTACATGGCAAAGCTGATCTCATTCCTGAAGAGTATAGAGTAATGTACTTCTAGAACTTCATCTTCTATCCAAATCCATTAAATTAAAAGGGATTGAGGGTTCTGAGTGGGAAAATAGTCAACATTTCACTAAGTAAAATGAAAGTCATCTCTCTGAAATTAGTTTGGCTTATGTAACTCTAGCTAGATAGAAATGTTTGTCCCTGACACACTGAAATCATTACTTAAAAGCAATGTTTGCATTTAGGGGAAAAACATGGCCATTGTAAGTTTGCCAAGTTGAAGGTAAGAAGGATGGATGGTGAAATGGAAGCAAAGAATGATTCAGCAAGATTAGTATTGTTGGATAAGGATAGTTGATGTGTCACACAACAGAGCCAACTTCAAAGTTTGACCTCAAAGAAAATTATCCAAGAAAACACACTTGTGCATGTACACACATACGTACACACACACACACACACACACACACACACACACACACAAAGCAACCACAAACACTTGGTAGTTTTTCCCTTTTACTTGTGCCAACAAACTTTTCCATTCTACTTGGTCTAGGATTTTCTTTTCCTTTTTGATATGCTTCAAGTTTGGCATCATTGAAAATAAATTTTATTAGATGTGCGGCTAGACTCAGTTTAGACCCTTGTGTTTTACACTTCCTAATATACATAGCTCATAACTTCTCCTTCTAGACCACAGTAGTCTAGAATCTGTCTTCCCACTGTGTTAAGAAGTACCCCAAAATTTTAGAAAATATTTTACAGTGATGTAAAATTACCTTAATAAAATCAGAAACTCTATAAAATATTTTAGCCTTTTACACCAGTGCTAAATTCTAAACCTAATTTCACGTTGTAAATTACTTTCCAGCTTAAACTGAAAAGTTTAGACCTTGTGACACTCAAAGCCAAGTGATCAAATTCTGCCTTCTTTGAAGTGCCCCTTCTTTGATAGTAACTGCTTCCTTCCTCAGTAATTTTCTAACCAGCAAAACTCTCGAAGACCTTTCTCTGGAATATTCCCTATCATTCATTTCTTCTTTATTATCCTGCCAAAATCATTTCTTCACTGGGACTTTTTGCTATAATTAGCTCAATTGTGTTGTTTTAACTCAAAAGTAATAATCTCATATGCTACATCTACATTACAAATTCCAGAAACAGAGATTGGTTCTCTTTCCTGCATTTCCTGTTTTTTTCTGAGGATCCAGTAATGTGCCCTTGAATGCAATAAATGCTTACTCACCCTCTCCAGTAGGCTGTTTCCATCTGATTCTGTCTTTCATCCCTTCAGTGATTATTTGTTATAAAGTACCTAATGTGTTTTGAGCACACTCTGAGGCTTTAGTTACATACCATGCAGTGAAATAGATTTGGTCCCTGCCCTCGTGTACCTTACAATCCCGTGATGAAACCCACATAACAAGAACTTCTCTGGACAAACATTTTATCCAGTGAAGATGTTTTTAAAATGTGAGTAATTAACATTTTCCCAGGTGAAGCTCAGCCTGACTTGCAGCCAACTAGCTACAAACTAAGATTTCTTTGTTGGAATAACAATTTCAGCTGGCAAACTGTGAATCACAAGACTTTTCCAGCCCTCACTAAATGTGATAAAGGCCATTTATGTTGAAGCCAGGTGTGTTTTAGTTGCGTTTTCATAATGTAGGAAATGACATCAACAAATTTTAAAATGTTTAATGACTGAAACAACAATTACACTTAAATTCCTTTTCAAATCCAATGAATCATACTAACTTGTCACCTCTGTCCCTCTCCCTCCCCACAGAAAAAGAGCTCCTCTCTTAGGACAGTCCCCACCAATCCCTCCTGCCCCCTTTAAATTCTCTTCATGCCCATCCCTTCTGTAACTAAGAAATCTTGGGCTGACTACGCCCACTTCAGGAAACATGAAGAGGACTCACATTTTTAGTTGCCTTTAGCGATGGGAGCAGGGTAGACAGAGTCAGGAGTGGAAATGAGATTTTCTCAAGATACGTATGTTACAGAATTTTGACTTTTAAAGATTGAGAATGTATAAAAACTTAAAAGAAAAAATGTAAAGAAAATAAACAGAGGCAGTATGGTGAGAAAATGAAGTGACTGGAGGAGACAGCACAGCCAATATTTCACCCACAATCATTAGTCTTTATCTCATATTTCTGGACCCCAGATTTTCCCTGGGGTGACTTATGAAATTTCAATTAACCAATCACCAACAAAGAACAGGAGCAAAACTGAGTCAACAAAAGGCCCTTGATACTTAAGTTCAGATTCCTTGGCAAACTTTCAAAGTTTTTCTTTGGCAGACCTCAGCACAAACCCGTAAGAATATGTCTATGTCTTTGAGTTCATCTTCATGTTCTTCATCCAGCTTTCTTATCTGTAACATAGAACAAGTTTCACTAAAACCATACCAAGCTTCTGGTTCCATCTATAGTGTGTTGGAAAGCCACACCTGAAAAACCAAGCATGTCAGATGCAGAACTGTATGCTATGCCTTCACTGCTGTTCAAGAGGAAAGTGTGAGTGCTGCGGGAGGAAGGCAGGAGGAGGACCAGAGACTTGGTGGGGGGTGAAGGTTCATGGAGAAGAATAACTAAAAGTAGTAAAAAATAATGCTGCAGGAAAGCAGTTTGAGATAACTAAGGCAGCATTCCAGTGTATCCACTTAAGGAAGGGCTGTTAATGCAGCTATGCTTTTGTGGATAAGAAATTAACTTACTGGGTAATTGGATTCTCAGAAGATCTTTCAAGACTCTCTCTCTCTCTCTCTCTCTCTCTGTGTGTGTGTGTGTGTATGTGTTGATAAAAACTCTCACTTCCAGTAAATTTAAAACAAAGGCTATGTCTTACTAATATATCTCATTGGTTATTGAAAAACTGTCACTCTCTAGTAAGGGGTGGCAAGAATTGAAGTTGAAAGTATAATACGACTACAAAATGTGCATTTCTAGATACACAGCCTTTCCCCAAACAGACTTGGCAGAGTAAGTTAGTTTAAATGGTTGCTTCCATCTGTGTGGTAAAATTGTGTTTGACATCTGTTTAAAATGAGCATATGATGCTTGAAAAAGAAGGGCAAGCCTCACTGTTGAACGTGATGGAATCTGGGGCCATGGTCCTCGTGTGTGTGTACAAGCTCACAGCTCACACGGTTCGCCAGTCTTGTCAGCTGTTACTACCTTTTTATCTGGATCCTGTTAACTTGAGATTTGTTCTTAGCTTATGGAAAAGGTCTCCCTGTGTTTTCTTCCTCCAGATAGGCGAACTCTCTTGGCAGAGTTCTTCAAAGGCAGTTAAGTCAGTAGCATCATGGAAATTTGGCAGCATGTTGAGTACCAGAGCAGATCTAAACGTTAGTGTAGGTTATTTTCACAAGCAATTGTTCCACAATTTTTCATCCCTTTATTTTAGCAGTTAGCATAATCACTCACAACTGTTCCTAAAGTGAACCTGCTTGTCCATTCTTATTGTGTAGTCTGAATAACCATGAAATTTAAATTTAAATTGGATACATAAACATTGCAAAACATGAATAAATCATCCAAGGCCTGAATTGTTCAGTTTTCACTTCCTTAAAGTTAATGCAAAAAGTCAAATTGAGGCCTTTGATTAAATAAAAAATTGAACAACTAGATTACTTTGATGTATTTCATCTCTGGTAATTTTGTTCTTTTGCCTTTTAAATCATTTTTAATTGCTTTGAGTGTTGCCAAAATGCATGCTCAGCCTAATCTATTATAACTATAAGTAGGAACTTTGTGCCTCTAATAAAAAAAAAAAGATGTATATTCTAGATGATTTAATCCACCTTATATTGGTTGGGCTACTTGGGAAGTCTTGAAGATTAATATAGGAGGAATTAGGACTTGGTCCTTGAATAGTGTCTCAGATATTAAATATCTTGAAACTGAATTATTTTGCATTTTGTACTTTGAAAACATGGTGATGCAACAAAGTAACATAAAAATGAGTCTTCTAAGTTTATTTTTTTAAAGGTACTATCCAAAAACTATATTTCTCACCCGCAGTAACATAAAAATAGGTCTTCTAAGTTAATGTTTTTTAAAGGTACTATGCAAAAACAATATTTCCCACCCACAGTAGCATAAAAATGGGCCTTCTAAGGTTGTGTTTTTGGAAGATGCTATGCAAAAACAATAATTCTTGCTTGTAGTCTCATGAAATAATAAATGTAGTAAAGAATTTAACACAAAAAGCTACTCAGGAGACAGAGGTTTGAGGATCGCTTGAGCCCTGGAGGCAGAGGTTGCAGTGAGCCAAGATAGCGCCACGGCACTCCAGGCTGGGTGACACAGAACGAGACTTCATCTCAAAACAAAACAAACAAACAAACAAAAACCAGTAATTCTCAAAATAAGGCCAAACTTAAAATATTTCAGGAGCTAAATCATTTAGCCTATAATCTGATATCACTATTTAACAGAAACTTTTTCATTGCTGTCAACTAAAAGGGAAGAAAAGGGAATGAAACTAATAAATTCTGAGCACATACTTCCTGTTGAATAGTGCTTTACATTTGCTTTTTGTGCTAAATCCTTTACTATGTTTATCACTTCATGCAATACCTGCAACAACCCAGTGACAACATCTCTATTTTACATGTGAAAGAAACAGGCTCAGAGAGGTTGCTCAAAGCCACACAACAAGTCGGTTATCAGAAGAAAAAAAGATCCAAACCAGAGCCAAAATTTTTTGGCAGTCTCAAAAAACTGGACTTCAATGGCTAACCTTCCTTCATGTTTAAATATTCTTTCCAGGATAGTAGATGTAAGTAAAATAATATCTAAACAAAAACTCAAGCCATTATATTCCTTGAAGTTTGGGGGTAATATTTAAATTGGTTTTGTTGTTGTTTGGTTTTTGTGGTTTTGGTTGGTTTGTTTGAAGCTTCTTTTTAGCCTTTGTTTTTTTTTTTTTTTTTTGGTAGAAACAGGGTCTTGTTATATTGCCCAGGCTAGTCTCAAACTCCTGGCCTGAAGCTGTCCTCCCATCTCCACCTCCCAAAATGTTGAGATTATGGGCATGAGCTGCTGCACCCAAGCCTTCGCTTTTTTTCTTGACATGAAATCTTACATGCAAAACCTATATATTCAACAGATTAAAACTGAGACACTCTTGTTGGAGGAGGAAAGAAGCAAGGCAAGCTGAACTCCTGAAACTCTGGCTTTCCCCCTCTTCCACCAAGATGGGCTTCTGACATCTCAGAAGAACCACTGATTTAATTTTGTTAGGCAATCTGAAGGTGTAATAGAATTACTGTTAGTGGGCTATTTAAAGTTTCCTCAAACGTACACATGGATGAAAGCAGATGTTTGGAGGACTAGGGATTCAGGCCCATTGCCTTACAGTGCCCAGACACAAGCAGCCCGGCTAGGCTCTGCCTCTACTTTAGAGCATGGCCTGGAGTGCTTCACTTCACCTTTTGAGTCTAGGTTTTCTAAGCTTTGTAATGAGTAAAGGTGGACCTAGAGCAGTAGATCCCAACCCTGGCTGTACATACATAGGAAGCTTTTTTTTTTTTTTTTTTTGAGAGGGAGTCTTGCTTTGTCTCCCAGGCTAGAGTGCAGTGGTGTGATCTCAGCTCACTGCAGCCTCTGCCTTCCAGGTTCAAGCAATTCTCCTGCATTGGCCTCTAGAGTAGCTGGGATTACAGGCGTGCACCACCGCACCCAGCGAATTTTTGTATTTTTAGTAGAAACAGGGTTTCACCATGTTGGCCAGGCTGGTCTCAAACTCCTGATCTCAGGTGATGCACCCTCCTCAGCCTCTCACAGTGCTGGGATTACAGGCGTGAGCCACTGTGCCCAGCCTTAGGAATCTTTTTTAAATGCCAATACCAAGACCCCACTCCCAACAATTCCAGTTTACTTTCATCTTTGGAGGAAGTCTGAACATGATCATTTTTAAAGTACTCCCCTGATGATTCTGACATGCAGCCAGAATGGAGAACCACCGGTCAGTGTGATTTCCCTGTTACCTTCTGTGTCTAAACGGATTATTTCCATTGAAATGCTAATAAGGACATTTAAAAATTGTACTTATTAAGAGGAGCCTCTGCCTCCTGTTCCATAGCATCAGGAGCTTAAGGCAAGTTCATTCTTATAAATGTCACTCTCCTAGTGTCCAGATTATTCACAGACTGGATTTAATCACATGGTGGGCCTTTTTCACAGAAAACCTGATAAAAAGGCAGATAGCTTAAGGGGTTCCCCAGGAAAAAATTTCATTCTTGTTCTCATCTTTTTTTCCAGGTCTTTTCAATGTTTTCTATAAATCACTCTTAAATATTAAGTCTTACAAATTATAATAAAGAAAATATCTGAGCCCTGTTTCAGAATGACTACATTATTTTCTAGATCCCTTACAGCAAGTGCTGTTCTTTATGAACTGATGTGTCCCTGGCACCTAACATAGTGAGTGCCTGTAACACAATAGGTGCTCCATCTTTTTTTTTTTTTAAATGAATGAAAGGCATCCAAGCTTTCAAAATTCCAAGTCACGTTATTTAAAAAGCATTCCCTTATGAAGCTCAAACTACCCATTACAAGGGTATTATGAACAGTTTGAACATAATGTAAAACAAATAAGCAGCAGGGAAGTAGTCAAGGCTATAGCCTCCCCACCCCCATGCCAAGGTTACCAGTTGGGAAGATGAGTGATTTGCTAGGGATTGTCTCAAATAACCTCTTTATAACATATAGTTAGTGGAAGCACAACTTTCTGTTGTATTCAATTTATCAACAGTGTTTCACAATTGTTTTTCATGTGAGGTTTAATATCCTGCCTGTCTAGCCCCAGAAACCCATTCTACACTCCTTCCCATTATATCCATGGGGACAGTCACAACCACCACCTTCTGTCAAACACATGCTCACTTTCTAGGTTCTTGCTTTACATTAAGTGCCTATCTGTAAGCTCTTAAAGTCAAAAATTTCTGCTATATTAATATGGTAAGAGAATTTAGATTATTTTATGAAAGTATATTAAGGTAAAATGAAATATGAAAACACATGAGGTACACAATAAATATGTGTTCAGTTAATGTTAGCAGGCTTTACACTAAGGTCAAGAATCAGGTAACAATTCCAGTGGCATAAATGGAAGAATTGCCCTAATAAGTACAATAGAAACATAATTTCTTACATTTTCAAATTACAATACATTATCTGAAAACAGGAAAACCTGTGGTATCCATCTATTAGTAACACATTAGGAAAGTTGTTATGTTCCTATACCACAGCCAGGATCTATTTTACTAACAACACTAATGAATGCAAAACTTTATGGAAGCCTATACACACACACACACACACACACACACACACACACACACACAACCTGTTTATGGCAGTAAGAGTGAAGAGAAGAGGTGTTTATCCTTCTCTTTTCTCCTGTATACCTCTAAATTATATCTCAATACTTAGAATGTTAGCAGCCAGCCAGTACTCTTTGTTTTCCGTCTATAAAATATGAACTTTAAATCAGGTTTTTTTGCAGGAGAAAATAAGTTTAGTAATCTGTGGTCTTGTTATGAGGCACAATATGCATCAATATGCAGAATAAAATGCATTCAGCTTTCAGGCTAGGCCTGGAAAATAATGTTCCTGCAAATTAGAGTGAGAATTCCAAATGCTGTGCCTGGGAATCTTGCCCAGAGCATTTTTGGCTCTCATTTTTTTCTGTTTTGTATTTGCTATTTCATTTATATGCATCAAATTAATACTGTCATATTTAGGCAAGAAAAGGAAGAGAGAAAGGTTGCTAGAATTAAAACTCCACGGAACTCTCTGAGGAACGTAGCTCCTAAGAAAGGCTTCAGCTTTCCATATTTTTAGAAAATATGTATATATTGATTATCCACAAAGATATTCAACACACATCCTTAATTCTAGAAATTATGCTACCAATTGTAGATATCATGAAAATATTTTAGGAAGCATAGTTTGCTACAGCATATCTGAATTGAAAGAGTAGCAGGCAATATTCTTTTGGTTATACAATGTGCTGGGGAGCTCTAAGATTCATAAATGTTAAGGAAAACAAGAATCCTTCCCCATAAATAAATCATACTTTCTAATTTTAGAGTTTACAGTATAAAATGATCATTTTTATCATTTTTTAAAAAGTTGCTTTGGGGAAAACTCAAACTGAAATTATTGGTGAATGAAATTTTATAAATTTGAGAATCCAGGAGATTCACAATACAATTCAAACCTAATTACAGGAATTATATCCCAAAGCACAGAAGTGTGAAAAGTGTCTTGAGTGTGTTTAATTTCTTAACTAAGCTTTCAACAATAGCTCTTTTCATCTAACACTTGAAAACAAATAAATATAGAGTGATTTTATGCTGCTAAGAATTTTTGAAAGCATGCCAAGTTGTAGGCCAGAAGGAAAAGGAATGCTTTGATGCATGCTATTTTGTGTGTGCTGAGTTTTTATCTCCAGTGGAGTAGGATCATAATGAAAGAAGCCTGACAACACACTCTTATTGATGTTATCATGACATCAGAGACTCTCAAATAATGGAATTACTAACATAAAACTGAGTAAGGGGGATAAAGTGACCCAATGATCCCATGGCCATTTCATCACAATATCCCTTGCACAAATGATCAAGCTCTATCAAGAGGCAATTAATTAAGACAAACTTGACACTACCCATGATGTCAATTTATAATAATATTTATTTGTCAAATAAATGTCTCTAGACTTTTATATTTTTAACTTTTTAATATATTTTTAACTTTTAAATAAATATTTGTTTCCCTCGATATTCTATTTCAGCGCCCCCAGATAAGTTATTGTTGTGGGGGTTTTTTGTTCATTTGTTTTTGTTTTTAAGATGGAGTCTCACACTGAGCAACATAGTGAGACCCTGTCTCAAAAGTTAATATTCTAAATGGCGTGGTGGTGGGTACCTGTAGTCCCAGCTATTTGGGAAGCTGAGGTGACAGGTTTGCTTGAGCCTGGGCGGCAGAGATTGCAGTGAGCCAAGAACATGCTACTGCACTCTAGCCTGGGTGACAGAGTGAGACCTTGTTGCTAAAAATAAATAAATAAACGGGACCTAAGCTATAGGTATGCAGAGGCATACAGAGTGATAAAATAGACAACAGAGACTCAGAGGCAGGAGGAAGAGAGAGGGAAGAGAGAGGAATGAGAGATGAAAAACCATCCATTGGCTATAGCATACACTACTCAAGTGATGGATGCACTAAAATCCCAGACTTCACTAGTATGTAATTCATCCATGTAACTGAAAGTCACTTGTACCCCTAAAGCTGCTGAAATTTTTAAAAGTTAAGAAGTAAAATAAATCACTAAGTTCGGAACAAAAAAGAGAGAGAAAGCATGTCTGCGTCATGCATGGTGGCAATCAAAAGGCAATTGAAACCTTGGTCAGTCCAGATGGCTGTAGAGAATCACCGAAGGTCGTTAGAGGTGAACTGAAAAAAGGAATTCAGGAGTAATTTGTAGACTATGTGGCAGCAGAGAAAAAGTGGAGCCAGAGAGACTAATGAGGAAACAATGGCAGCATCCAGTTATGAGGCCACTGGAGCCTGGACTGGATGAAGAAAATTTACTTGCTTCTCAAAGCCAGTAGCTTATGCTTGCTATTATGTAATGCCCAACTGCAACCAATGCCTATCTTTCATTTAGGAATTTTTTTACCTGAGGATTTAGATGCATTTAAAGACACTCTTGCTTCTTTATTTCCTCTAAGGTAATGAGATTTATACCTCATACTTTTCTGAGGAAAAAAACAGTTTAATCTAAGTTCTAATATTTATAAGCTGAAATATCCCCATTTCTAAAAAAAAAATAATAATAAAAATAAAACAAGTACTAAGGTAATTTACATATGTACAAAAGAAAAAACATTCTGGAGTTGGTTGAGTTTATGTGACAAATATTTTCAGTCATTTTGGAGTTAGTTTCCCTTGGAGGCACTGATAAGAGTTTAAATTTCAGGTCTAAAGAAAAATATTTTCAATAGCTCCTTACCTTTGGTTACTAAAAGATAGAACATTATCCAATGGAGATGGAAAAAAACCCTCTTTGTTTGTCCAGTACAGTACATGGGCTGCATATATGGAATTCATACTTGAAAATGGTCTATTTAAAGCTTGAGTCAAAATATGATTTGACTAATATATTTTAGAACCTGTTTTTCACTGAACAAACCTTAGTCTTACTGGAATTAAATTTATTATTTATTTTAATTTATGACTCTTTTATCTTACTAAATGCCATAGAAAATTAATTGATATCTGCATTTCTAATACCATGAAAATGCCTAAAGCCTGGAAAGGAGTATTGTTTAGCAAATAAATGTACATTGCTTATAGCAGAAAACACTGTATGTTAAAGACTGAGTGTGAAACCTTCATTTAGATTGGTATAGCTATTCATCACAGCTTTTATTTTATTTATTTATTTATTTATTTATTTATTTGTTTTGAGATGGAGCCTCACTCTGTTGCCCATGCTGGTGTGCAGTGATGCAATCTCGGCTCACTGAAACCTCCACCTCCTGGGTTCAAGCAATGCTTGTGTCTTAACCTCCTGAGTAGCTGGGATCACAGACGTACACCACCACATCTGGCTAATTTTTAGTATTTTTTTTTTAGTAGAGATGAGTTTCACCTGTTTAGTAGAGACAGACTGGTCTTGAACTCCTGGCCTCAAGTGATCTACCCACCTCAGCCTCCCAAAATGCTGCGATTACAGGCATGAGCCACCCTACTCAGCCCACAGCTTTTATTTTTAAGATGGTGAGCTTCGTATATTTCTTGTGAAATCAGTCATGATGTTTCAGTGTGTTATTTGAGGTCTCACAATTTTCTTTAGTTTGAGAAAAATTTAAAAGAATATTTACTTAAATGAATCATAGCAATGTTGTCTTAGCCACTTTTACAACATTAGTTCTCAAACGACTGAGTGTCTTGGCAGCTGTGTGTTTATTCAATCCATGTACTCAGTAATCGTAATCGTGCCCTGATAGACTTTTAAGAGTAAGTGATCAAACTTTAAAAATTACGGCATCATCTGAATTGCTCACTTTACTCTTCTGGATGACCCGCACAATTACATGTGGATTATTATAGGGATGTGGTCAAATGATTTGTGTTAATAGTAGGAATAAGCCTCATTACTCCCACGTCTCCAAGAATATTTGCAGCCTCCATAGGTTTTCATGCTTTAATTCCTGCTTATTTGTTGCTTCTAAAACAAGCCACCTTTATTCATAGTGAAAATATACCTTAGGGTACAGAAAGACATTATTTGTTTATGAGCTACAAATACCTTATTGATTTCCCATATTTTGTGATTATAAGAAAGTATTCATTTAAGCTCATCTTTTACGTAATTTAATAACAGCAATACCATTCTTTGCTTTTAAAATAAAAAAGTGTAATACTTAGAATTTTACCTATTTTGAAATTTGTATGTAGTTTATACAAAGTTGATTCAATATGATTAGTGCATTCCATGTTTACAAATTTGCTAACTCACTAAAAATGTATTTGTGAGGTGAAAATCAACATCCATGGCACCTTTGTGGCCATTTACAGAGCAGCCAAAAATTTTAGCCTGTCAACATGCAGGTTCTCAACTGAGTTTGAACAAGCTGGCCCTCTTTCTTCTTGTTTCAACCCTCATACTGTAAACACATGTCCCTTGCAAGACCTATTTACTGCTGTTTTTCACATTATTGTGCTTTTATTTTTTTTAAAAATTCTGTTTTTGTTTGTTTATGTTTTATTTATTCATGTATTTATTTACTTAGTAGAAACAAGGTCTCACTATGTTTCCCAGGCTGGTCTCAAACTCCTGGCATCAAGCGATCCTCCCACCTCGGCCTCGCAAAGTGCTGGGATTACAGGCAGGCTCAGCCTTTTGTGCTTTTTGTTGATAATTTCACTACTTAAAATGGTCCCAAAGAGTAGTGCTGAAGTGCCGTCTACTGTTCCAAAGCATAAGAAGGCAGTGATGAGCCTCTTGGAGAAAACACACTTGGTTAGATAAGCTTCTTTCAGGTATGAATTATAGTGCTTTTGGCTGTGAGTTCAACATTAATGAATCAATAATATTAAAGCATCGTTAAATGGAAGCACATGTAAAGCAATAATATGTATTGATCGGTTGATGAAATTGTTGAAACCAAAAGCTCCTGGGGACTTAGCCTCACAGATCACTATGAGCAATGGCTTGGTATTTACTAATTCAGTGTTTGTAGTGACTTTACAAAACATAACTGCCACTGCAAATAATGAGAATTGGCTGTATCTCCTGTTTTTTCCTTTCCTAGAAGCCATTTTCTCAACATTTCATCATGAACTATTATGGTCTCATTGGAAATGTGAAATGTGTCATCTGAGCAGATGTTCTTATTGTTTTCCTATCCACTGACCCATAGCATCAATTTACAGGAGAGAAGTGGCCCTGTAGTATCCAGTTATTAACCATTGGATGCTTATCTATTTTGTTTTTAAATCCAAACTTCCATAATCAGGCCGCTATTAAGGTTTATCTTATTAGCTTTTAAATTTTTAGGAAATGCTCCTTACTAGGTCAAGCACATAGAGTCATATTGCATGAAAAGTGCTGTTTGTAAAACAGAATGTCCTACTTTGTCTATGTGTGAGAGAATCTGATGCATACTTTTTATATGTATATACTTTAAATTCTGGGGTACATGTGCAGAATGTGCAGGTTTGTTACATACACGTGTCATGGTGGTTTGCTGCATCCATCACCCCGCCATCTACATTAGGTATTTCTCCTAATACTATCCCTCCCCTAACCCCCCAGACCCCAACAGGCCCTAGTGTGTGATGTTCCCCTCCCTGTGTCCATATGTTCTCATTGTTCAACACCCACTTATGAGTGAGAACATGTGGTGTTTGGTGTTCTGTTCTTGTGTTAGTTTGCTGAGAATGATGGTTTCCAGCTTCATTCAAGTCCCTGCAAAGGACATGAACTCATTCTTTTTTATGGCTGCATAGTATTCCATGGTGTATATGTGCCACATTTTCTTTATCCAGCCTATCATTGATTGGCATTTGGGTTGGTTCCAAGTCTTTGCTATTATGAACAGTGCTGCAGTAAACTTACATGTGCATGTGTCTATAACAGAACGATCTATAATCCTTTGGGTATATACTCAGTAATGGGATTGCTGGGTCAAATGGTATTTCTGGTTCCAGATCCTTGAGGAATCACCACACAGTCTTCCACAATGGCTGAACTAATTTACACTCCCACCAATAGTGTAAAAGCGTTCCTATTTCTCCACATTCTCTCCAGCATCTGTTGTCTCCT
Organism: Cebus imitator; assembly: GCF_001604975.1. NCBI lineage: Eukaryota > Metazoa > Chordata > Mammalia > Primates > Cebidae > Cebus > Cebus imitator. The sequence continues at coordinate 774,758 of NW_016107945.1, forward strand.
GATTTTTTAATGATCACTATTCTAATTAGTGTGAGATGGTGTCTCAGTGTGGTTTTAATATCTGCTGCACACTTTCAAGTGGAATAATATTGTCATGGATTTGGACATATCTGGAAGTACTATTTATGCTTATGCAGATCAACCCCTTGGATTTACAGAAGAGAGATGCCAGTCCCAGGGAGACTAATGTGCCTGCCCAAGTTCATATGCTGGGGCAGATGGGGAGGTGCTGCCCTCCAGTTGAGTTAGAGCACTTCCCACCATCAACCACCACAAGGTCCTGAAGCCAAGTACAGAAGATAGTGTCTATTTTTATTACTTCGAGATGTCATCCTGAGCCAAAGAAGAATTTCTTGTTGCTGTCTCATAAATATAATTCTTTTTTTTTTTTCATTAGTTTAGGCATGTTACGACTAGCAGTCAAATATTCAATAATGTTCGAATCAAAAATTTCATTTTTTTTTTTTGTATTGTAAAAAGAAAAGCAGGCCAGGCGCAGTGGCTCACACCTGTAATCCCAGCACCTTGGGAGGCCAAGGCAGGCAGATCACGTGAGGTCAGGGATTCCAGACCAGCCTGGCCGACATGGTGAAACACCGTCTCTACTAAAAATACAAAAATTAGCTGAGTATGGTAGCAGGCACCTAAAATCCCAGCTACTCCGGAGGCTGAGGAATGAGAATTACTTGAACCCAGGAGGCGGAGGTTGCAGTGAGCCAAGATCATGCCATTGCACTCCAGCCTGGGTGACAAGAGTGAAACTCCATCTCAAAAAAAAAAAAAAAAAAAAAAAAAAAAAAAAAAAAAAAAAAAAAAAAAAAAAAAAAGAAAGAAAGAAAACAGAAAAGCAAAGCAATGTTTTGAAAGGTATTCTTCTCTTAAATTTGTGGTTACCCTCAAATATTTATGCTAAAACTTAACTTTCATTATGGAAACAGAAACCGGTTTCAATTTAAAATCCATGACTGGATCATGAGCGGAGTAAGGTGAGAGGCATTGTGGGATAGGGGTAAATGCTTTGAGAATTTACTCCATACAGACTCTTTCCGGGAACCCAGCACTTCCTCTGTGACTCATTAACTGGCACAGGTGGTTGGCAGGGACTACCAACAGCTGATTTCAATAAAATTTATCCAGTTACACCTGGAAGACTTGTTGTTTCTGGAGGGAGTTGGAGAAATTAAGGAATGTGGACTGAGTTTTTTAAATATGTCTTATAGAAGAGGAGGATATAGAAGGACAGAGATATACTCAAGATAGAGTCTTTTCTTCTGTACATTTTGTTACATGGAGCAGAATTTTAGCATTGGATCCCTTCTGCCGTGACAAAGCAGAAGGTCCGTGGTTATAAAGTTTTCCAATAGACTCTCCTCACACACAGGAAACAAATTTCCATAAATTTAATGACATGACTCTTAGGGTTTTATTTCGTCCTTTTTACAGCCCTCTTTAGGATAGAAACACATTTCTTGCACTATAAAAATTTTAGTCAATAAATTTTTCATGTTCTCACAGTGATGTGATAATCAGTCTGCACACCCTTCCTATGCAATAACTCTTGATCAGGATAGTGAAATATAATGGTATTATGTAATTTTAAGATGTACATCTTAAAGACAAAAGACATCTCTTTATTTAATTAAAGATAAGTCAATGAGGGAAATGTATGGTGAAAGGTTTGGGCATATATTAGTTATCTTTCAATATATTTTTCATTTTTTAAATTTTATTTTCCTCAACCATATGATGCAGTCAACGGATCTTTGTTGGGTGCTTTGATGTTTTCAGATCTATGCACTACAAGAGTCTCAAAAATGAATGAAGAACAAAGTCCCTGCTCTCAAGAATGTAGTTTTCCACACGAGGTTCTAAGAACCATTAAGGTCACTTAAGATAGCAATAAGAAGGTGAATAGGATGATGTTCCTTGATGCAAATTTTAGGAATGTGGCATACTAAAATCTTCCCCTGGAACTTCACCATTCACATCTAAGAAGTTAAAGGTGTCTCAGTAGCATCTCACTATGTTGCCCAGGCAGATCTCAAACTTCTGGCCTCAAGGGATCCTCCCACCTTGGCCTCCCAACGTGCTGAGGTTACAGTCATGAGCCACTGCACCTGACCCACCTTTTCCTTCTGAAAACTTTTTTGGATTTCAGGATACCATGTTCTCTGGATTCTTCCCCACTTCCTCTGACTTTCCTTCTTGACCTCCACTGTCTCTTCCCCATTCACAAGGCTACTTCTTAGCGACCCCAAGACAACCCAGTGTCAAAATTGGATATCTGATATATGTGAAAAAGAATGTTTTTATTTATATAAAATGTGAATAGAAACTTACACACACACACACACACACACACACACACACACACACACACAAGGTGTCTCAGAAGTTCTGCGACGAAGAAATCCACTTACTGTCATTGAACCCAGAACTCCCTAAATGTATATAAATATTTTTATTTATATGAAATGTGAATAGAAACTCACACACACACACACACACACGCAAGGTGTCTCAGAAGTTCTGCGACAAAGAAATCCAAATATTGTCATTGAACCTAGAACTCCCTAAGTGTGTTTGACAAAGCACCTTTTTTTGAGACAGATCTATAAAAATCTCTTGGGATAGTGGTGTTCTATGGAAAACAGTCTGGGTAATACTGAATTAGAGAACCATGTGAGACATTTTATTATTAACATTTAGTGCAAACTCAAAGTGCTGAAAATGTAGAGAAGAGAAATATCATTATGATCTATACTGGTGAAGAAAAGAATCTCAAAGGAGGTTGGACTTTAAAAGAAATAGGTGATTAAAAAAAACAGAACATTGTGACAAGGAGGGGGAAATTCGGATTATATCTCCCAAATTGTTGATGTTGATTATTTGAAGGAGGAAGCCAAAGGTGCAGACAATGATTACTAGGGACTTTGACTTTCTAAGTTATACATTTCTATATTGTTTATGTGCTTGTTTTTACAATAAATGTGGCTTATTCTTATAATCCAGAGATATTTTCCTAAAACTAACTAAGGTTTACTTATCAGATTAACTAATGGTGTGTATAGCTCTTACTTCCATAATTATCCATATATACATATATATGCAATATTTACAAACATAGAGATGTTCAAATTTAATATCTTGGCCAAAAATAATTGAAGCACCAAAGTCAACCTACATTGTGAACTTGGGCAGCACCTGTTTATTCATCTCTCAAATGTGGCTGACTTCAGAGATGAGAATAAACAATGTGATCTCTTACTAACCTTCCCTTTGGACTAATCATGCAAGTGGTATGTGATGACTTTATACCTGAAACTAAGAAGTTGAGGAATAAGCTGAAAATAGCCAACTTGAGTTTCCTAAGTACAGTTTGGCTTCTGTAAAAACCGTTTGGTTGCTCCTCAATTTCAATGTATTCATTTTTAAGTTTATTTTAAAAGTGGCAAATTCAGGGTATTACTTAATAATTAAGAAGCTTATGCCCAAACACAAGATATGTTTACAACCAAATTTGAAAGTAATTGAACTGATAACCCTCTAGACAAAGGAGATGTGTTATAATAAATATTGTTGTCAGCTTTCCTTCATTTTAAGATTTTTTTAATCTTGAAAGAATATGTACATGAACTTTGTGTTGTGTATATATAAATGTATACACATATATACCTAGCAATGTATAAGCACAATACAGGTATAACATGTAAGGTTGGACCATGTAAACTTGCTGAAATTTGTTTCTGACCTACAATAATGGCAATTTCATATGGTTAAACCTAATGGTTTGTCTCAGTCATTAGGTAATGGCGCCTCCTCCCTTAGGTGGAGTTTGCCAATTGTGTTGGGATGGTGTTTTGACTCTGGTAACATTTCCAACTTGTATCAGAATTCTCTTCATCTTGCCTCTTCTACTTTTATATTATTCTATTTTATCATTTTGCTCCTAGACATGACTGGACAGACTGTTTACTTATAGCAGTCCCTATATGCTAATCCATTTCTTGGTCACTGAATTCTCAGGCATCAGACCTTAAAGGTCAAAGAAAATCCCTGTGCTGCATTCAGAATCGTGTATACAGAATTAGTCAACTATTGCTGCTCTTTCCCCATTATCTGTCCCTATTTTTGTTACTGTTGATGTTGTCCAAGAGTATCTAAACACTCCCAGGAATTCAGGTACCTAAGAGGACTGTCTGGATAACAATGTCTGATTGTCTGGTGTCATTTCTGAACCTCTTGGCAGGAGTGCTAAGGCCTGCATAGAAGACTGGCTCCAGGACAAACGCTATCAAGAAAATATTCCCATTGGGTGAAGGTGGCTCATCCCTTTAGTACCAGTCACTCAGGAGCCTGGGGTGGGAGGATTCCTTGAGGCCAGGAGTTTGAGACCAGCTTAGGCAATATAGCAAGATCCTATCTCTAAAAAAATAAAATAAAAATAAAAAAACTAAATTAGCAGGGTATGGTGGTGTGCACTGGAAGTTCCAGTTACTCCAGAGGCTTAGGTGGGAGGATTGCTTGAGCCCAGGAGTTCAAGGCTGCAGTGAGCTGTAATCACACCGCTGCACTCTAGCTTGGATGACAGAGAAAGACGCCATCTCTAAAAATATGATAAATAAAAGACAAAAAAGAAACTACTTCCCCATAATTCAAATATGCTTATTATTCTTTTGTTTCCTATAGTTTATTCTTCCTTGCCCCTCACTATGATTACAATCAAAATAACTACCAGCTTCTGTGGATTAAGTATCTAAACCTTGATGTGACAGGCCAATAGTTTGATTACTACATGTGTGTATTACATACGCTCATGTATTCAATACTGACACAATAATCTGTAAATAGAAAATTTCAAGTTTTCTGCATGCGGTTTCAGTAGTACCAAATCTAATTGCCAGTTGAGAAGAATTTGACTTTATGGGAAGTTCTTAATATGATCTAGTGAGTTCTGTGGCAGAGATTTTTAAATAGAAACAGGGACAATCACTTGTTACGGTTTCTTGATGGTGTCAAAGGCTGTATTGCCTTTCTAGCTACTGGTAAAGAAATTCTCTAACCCTAGCCAACAAGTGCCACAGCCCTCACCTCTGCAAACTGCTGTCAATCTGAAGGCAATCTGCCATGCCAGAAAGCCAGTTTTCAGAATCTTCTTTTAGAAATCTAATATGGAAATGACAGTCTTGTAAAGACTTGCATTTTCTATTTACTACTGAATAGATGAATATCTATTTACCATTAAATATAGCAATTAATCATTGAGCTGCTTCTTTTTTTTTCTTTATTTCTTCCTTAAAAAACAGAGTACATGTACAGAACATACAGGTTTGTTACATAGGTATACCTGTGCCATGGTGGTTTGCTGCATCTATTGACCCGTCTCCTAAGTTTGCCCCCCTCACCCCCATCCCCCAACAGGCCCTGGTGTGTGCTGTTCCCCTCTCCGTGTCCATGTGTTCTCAATGTTCAACTCCCACTTGTGACTGAGAACATGCAGTGTTTGGTTTTCTGTTCTTGTGTTAGTTTGCTGAGGATGATGGCTTCCAGCTTCATCCATGTCCCTGCAAAGGACATGATCTCATTCCTTTTTAAGAGCTGCTTCTTTTAAGTGCCTGGTGGTTAACACAAGTGCCTAGTAGGTGTTTAATAAATTTTTCTTCCATAAATTAAAAGAAGTAAAATAAGGCCTAATCTCAGGGGCACTATAATCTTCTCACAAGAATACAATCTGTTTATTTAATGTTTTTATTTCATCACCTACATAATAAAATCCTATCTACACACAGCATGTATTAGACTTCATTTTACCAATGAAAAAATTGAAGCTAACAATAGATCAGAGATTTGTCCAAGAGTTCCAAGCTAGGAAGTGGTGAAACTAAACTCTAGGCCTTCTAATGTATAATTCGATGAAAATTCTACCACATCTCCCTGAATCACTAAATCAAACTGAAGAGGAAACACTTTGGCTAACAGAGGAAAACCATAGCCACATTCTGATGTCCCAAGTGGGTTGAAAATGAGTCCCACTTTCTGCAATAAGTGACCCTCAATTAATAGTTTGTTGGTCATGGGTTATAGGTTATCATAGTCATATCATATTGGGAGGCCTATAAATATTTTACCATTAATAAAAAGAAAATTTCAAGTTTTTGGAGTCATGGGAAATTCTTGCACCTTTATCTCAATTTACTGTGAACCTAAAACTTCTCTAAAAAAAAAAAATCAAGGTCGTTCAAAAGAAAAAAACTTCCAGGATCAACAGTACTTTTTTAGAGATGCCATGGATTTTTTGTCAAGCATTTTGCTTTTTTTTTTTTCCCCTGGAGGGAAAGGATTTTGTAGAAATCCTTTGAAAGGCTGAATTATTGTGGAAAATAATTTTGAAATTTGAGAACATTAAATTGCTTTGTTTCCCAAAGCTTCATGGCAAAAACGAGATACTCTGGAAAACTTTTTGAGCACTTAGAATTTTACAGTGATGTAAAAGTTGTCTGACACCCATCATGGATAATAATACCTGGTTAATTTCCTATTGCTTTTCTTTAAATTATGGTTTTCCACCAGGCAACATTAAATGGGGAAGACAAAGATCAAATACTCTTCTGATCAACTGATCTTATTTCTCATGCAAATGACAAAAAGGGAATAGTAAAGAACAGAAACAGTTTTTCTGTCACTTGCAAAACAGTATTGGGAACTTAATTCTGCCAAAGAAATTATAAAATACGTAACATCTCTGTCTGCCTTTATTTTTCCTTTGGTTATTTTTGTATTTAAAGAGACAAAAACATTCAATAGTGTACATAAATTTTTCCCATATTTTAAATGTATTTTTGAATGGTAACCTTTAAGTTCACAATGAGTTCTGACATAAAAGTACATTCATGATGGGGCCTTTATCATAAGGACTTGCGTAGGAGGAGACATACACTGAAAACCTTGCTGGAGGAGAATTAACATTGTCTTGCCAGATGAGAGTAGAAATCACATTCTATCCCTTCTTAATACTCCAAACCAAGGGTTAGCAACCTATGGTCCAAATCCAGCTTACCACTTGTTTTTGTAAATAAAGTTTTATTAGAACATAATTACACCTATTCATTTACAGTTTGTAGCTGCTTTTGCACTACAACTGCAGTGCTGAGTAGCTGCTAGAGAGACCATAAGGCTCACAAAATCTAAAATATTTACTATCTGGTCCTTTACAGAAAAAGTTTGTCCACCCCTGCTGTAAATCTTTCTCTCATCCCTTCCTCTCCCACAGATGGCAGTAACTAGTGGCAAAAACAAAAAACAAAAAAACAAAGCCTAGACTCTCTTATGGCAAGACGTGGAAAATGGCATATTTTTTTCTGGATCATGCAGGTGATACTTCTGGGTCCCTGCCAGCCTCATGCATTTTCAAGGGCCCAGGAATCAGAAACCATTTGTGGCTCTTTGACAGCATAACCCTCCTCCCACTACTCTCTAAATAGAAGCATTGACATCAGAGTATCCTAAAACAACTAAATATTTAACTGATGGGGACATGTATATTTGGTGCAGCCCAATTAGAAAACTGAGTTGTGTTTCTCGTTTAAAAAATAGGACACGTGCCCACGAAAACTGAAAATTTAGGGCAAACTCTCTATGCTAATGACACTTTCTACTTTTTTTTTTTTTTTTTTTTGAGACAGAGTCTCGCTCTGTTGCCCAGGCTGGAGTGCAGTGGGTCCATCTCAGCTCACTGCAACCTAAACCTCCTGGGTTCAAGCAATTCTCCTGCCTCAGCCTCCCAAGTAGCTGGGGTTACAGGCACCCGCCACCATGCCCACTAGTAAAATAAAAAATAATAATTTTTTGTATTTTGGTAGAGATGGGGGTTTCACCGTGTTGCTCAGGCTGTTTTCAAACTCCTGAGCTCAGGCAAGCAGCCCACCTCAGCCTCCCAAAGTGCTGGGATTACAGGCATGAGCCACCACTCCTGGCCCTACCACTTTCTACTTTTACAACCCCCAACACCATTTAATATGTTTTAGTTTCAACTATGCACCTAAAACAATAATAACAAAATTTAAATAAACATCTCTAGAGCTTTCAGTGAAGGATAAAATATTATGTTAGGTAAAGCCACATTTTTGTCTTCCTTTTTATCCCCCTAATGTGTTTATATAAAATCATCAACTTTAATTTTTTGTCACAAAAATAAAAAGCTTGATGCTTGTCTGTATAGCAGCAGCAAGAAAAAAAAAAAAAAAACATACCTTTTTTCTTACCAGACCCCAGAGGAGTGACTACAGCTTTAAAGCTGACTGTGAATATAATTTTGGAGAGAGGAAGTATGTGTTGTCTAGTGTCCATCGCTTGCCAACTTTTCTGATCTATAAAATGCTTCAGTGACTTCACACACTGATGCTGGCTTTCAGCTTTCTTTAACTCTGGTCACCAAGAGCAACAAGTGCCATTGTAGGTCAATCCCTAGAGAAACATCCATCTTCTCTACTCCTTGGGCAGGTATTTTCATGTGTAGTAGTTTCAGAGTTTATGGTTATTACTCTCTGGAGACCATCTGTCTGCTGGGCTTATTTTTTCCTGATGTTGTACCACATCATAAAGTCTACTGCCAAGAGTACTTTACTCAAGAAGAGTTTGTTTTCTGCTGTTTTAGTCACTTCACTACTTTATTTCTGTAGGCCAAATCAAGTGGAGAAAATCAGTAGCAATTCCCCACTCTATAGACCCTAAGGCATAACCTGGCTAAGTGTAGTTGCAAGTTATTTTGTGACTGCTTTAAAACATTCTCCTCACACAAGAAGTGATGGGTCCTGTTGTATACATGTGTAACAAAGCTGCATGAGACTTTCTAGGAAGTGTGAATGCTCTCAGAAAGCCTTTTCAGGTTTTTTAAAACAAGTGAATTACATAGGTCTAATCAGTTGAAAGTAATCAAATTCATAATTGATTTTTGTTAACAAATATAGTACCTTAAAATAGCTTTTTATACTGCATGAACCATGGTTAACAAAAAAAATAGCTTTTTGTTTACAGGGACAAAGAAGCTTAAGCTTATTTTTATCCTTTCTTACTTTAGTTTGCAATAATTTTATTTAAATAAATGTACTACAGAGTTTCTATTTTTCATTTTCAGATAATGGAATGGTTATCTTCATATAGTCGTAGAAAATTGCAATGATTAAGTCATTATTTGCCTAATAAATTTACAATCTTTTTATGGAAAAATGATTCAGGCCAGACAACTGTTGTCAAACATATTTTAATGTGTTTTCAACCTTTGTCACAGCTCACTTCCTTACATAAACAGGCCCTTCCAAACAAAGCATGGAAAATTTAATCCACATAGATTCATATTATCAAAACTAGTACACTGGATTATTTTCCATAGTGTCAGCAGTAACATTAATCTCTTGAGAAGATAACTTTAAAAGGAACACTCACATAGATTTTACAAATGTCTCTTCCTCACCCTTACAGATAACTTTTATTTCATTCACAGCTATAATTAGTACCTCCTCTAAGGCAGCCCTTTTCGTGGTTGTGGATGAGCACACTGTGAATTCATTAGCATGGTACCCAGGTCAGCAGAGTCATTAGTGGTCATTTTAATAATGACTTGGAATCCCTGCCTGGTCAGTTTAACTGAGGCTCATTCCCATGTACTGACTGCAGCCAAGCAGCTTCACAATATTACCCATTTATTTAGGCAGCTTCAAATAGTTTCCCAGGAACTGGAGTAACAAGAGGCTGAATGCAGAGGTGCAGTTCATCAAAGCTGCTGTGTGTCAAGAAGTTTCCATGACTAGTGAACCTTGAGCACTTCTCTGTACACATCCAAACACAACTGATGTTCATTCTTCAAATGGGTTTGCTTTAGACCAAGCCAGATTACTTGAGCACCTTAAATTTTGCTGGGTATTGTTTCATGTTCTACATTTATAAGAGTTTTGCATTTTAAGCAGGGATTTCAGATAATAAATCAATATAATTTATTGTTAGAATTGTTATCCATGTTAGTGAAAACTTGTAAAATTATGTAGCAATTATGTGTCAATTGGCATTTTTTACTCTTTTTGGTATTTATTATGTTAAATACAGATTCTCAGTTTGATGCTATCTCATTTATTCTTAAAACAATGCTAGAGGAGAGGTAGTGAGGACGTGGAAAGGAGGCTGTGTCCTTGGACACAACGAGTATGAGCTTGGGGATCCGCTGGTATCTGACTTGCTGACTGTCGCTGCAGGCAGGGGAAGTAAGTTCATTATTATATCATGTTATTATGTTACAGCATGATATCGTGCAGGAAACAGAAACCAGCCCGACCTGCCTAGAAGGTCTACTCTGAAGAAATGGAAGAATTAATGTTCTTGTGAGGATCTTAAAAGCCAGATGAATGAGTTTGGATGGATAGCAAGGGAAAGGAACCTTATGTTTTAAAACAAGGAATTGGCATGATAAAAGCGGTTGCATAAAGAGCAGCAGCCGGCAGGCCTATGCAGGCCGAACTCCAAGTGCACCATTGCTTTGCCTTGATGACTTTAGGGGGTTTCACTTTAGAAATTCAATAAATGTCACCTTTTCAGTGCAAGAGACCTTCCCTGACCACTGTGTCCCCACTTTCAACTCTCCCGGCTTCTGCATCCTATCCTCTCTCTCTCTCTGCTGTGTTTTTTTTCTCCTTAGCAGTTATCACTTTCAAACACAGTATGTATTTTATTTAATAATACATTGCGTATGGCCCATCTTTCCCGCTATAATGTAAGTTCTGTAAGGGCAGGGATTTTGTCTATTTATTCACTATTATACCTTCAGCACCTAGAACACTGCCCGACACATAGTAGCCCCTGAAGATTCCATGTTGCATGCATCAGTGAATTGATTAGTACTGTACTACGTCCTATTCTTAATACTAGAAATAAAGTAGTAAATAAGAGACACAAGTTTCCTGCTCTCATAAAGCGTACATCCTAGTAGAGTATATCAAAATAAACAGAGATGTAATTCCAAATGGTGCTGTTTGCTCCGAGGAAAATTTAACAGAGTTAACAAGAATATAAAATATCAAATAAATCCTCTCCTGTTGCACACATTGAACATATGACAGTCGAAAAGGCTGCTTTTGTTTCTGGTTTTGAATTCATTATTCTTGAACAATATACACTGGTTTTTTATTGCAGTTGCTTTTCCTGGAAAAGACAGAGAAACAGAGCTTGCAAAAGCAAGAGCCTGACTGTGATAGATTTCTAAATTGTAGATTTCATTCCATTCAGCAAGATCATTCCCAACCATTCCATTCAGCCATGAACTGCATGTCCCATCTCTAGAATGAAAACATGATTTTCAACTGCTATCAAAAAGTAGAGGTTTGTTTTATTTATTTTGACAGGCCAATATCTATTTGATTCATTCCACACTGAGTGAGTGTCTTCAAGAAACTCAGACTTGGGATAGGGACTCAGTGATGAGGCAATAATTAAGAAGAATCTGGACTTTCCCATTCCAAGGCCTCTTCTCAAGGCAGTTGTGATCCTTTTAAAAAATACAGACTGTGCCGGGCGCCGTGGCTCAAGTCTGTAATCCCAGCACTTTGGGAGGCTGAGTCGGGCGGATCATGAGGTCAAGAGACCAAGACCATCCTGGCCAACATGGTGAAACCCCGTCTCTACTAAAAATACCAAAAAAAAAAAAAAAAATTAGCTGGGCATGGTGGCGTGCACCTGTAGTCCCAGCTACCCGGGAGGCTGAGGCAGGAGAATTGCTTGAACCTGGGAGGCGGAGGTTGCAGTGAGCCAAGATCACCACTGCACTCCAGCCTGGTTGCCTGGTGACAGAGCAAGACTCTGTGTCAAAAAAAAAAAAAACATACAGACCGAAGGGACAGAATAAGTACATAGAAAAAGAAGCACAGTTAGAAGCTAGGAACACAGTTTTTAAAATAATAGTAAAAAGAGATTTGAAGCCCCGGAGAGGGCTTATAAGAGGAGCAAGAAGTCAGGCACAGTCGCTCATGCCTGTAATCCCAGCACTTTGAGAGGCCAAGGCAGGAAGATCACATGAGATCAGGAGTTAGACCAGCCTGGACAACATAGTGAAACTCTTGTCACTACAATAATTTTTCTCTAAGTTAACTGGCCATGGTGGCATGTGCCTGTAGTACTAGCTACTTGGGAGGCCGAAGCAGGAGGATTGCATGAACCCAGATGTTCAAGGGTGCAGTGAGCTATGATCTGGCCACTGTACACTGGCCTGAGTGACAGAGCAATATGTTGTGACACACACAAAAAAAAGAGGAGCAAGAAAGAACATAGAAGAAACCAATCTTGTTCACCCAGGAATTCTCCAAAGAACTCAGATTTTTTAATCTGTTTTTAAATATAGAGAAAATGGAAGGCATGTAACTAAGAGCATATTTTTAACAATTTAAAAAACCACAGTCATCAAGAATAATTTCAGATAAGCCAAAAGCCAGATAAACCACAACGTTCCCACATCCCCAAAAAAGTATTTTTTTAAATAACAGGAATCGAGAAGAAATAATTCTACTGTTCGTGGTCAGCATTATTACATTAACACCAAGAAATCAGAACTATGAAAATCCTAACCTATTCCTAATTTTCCACCAAAAAGCCTTATTTTCCATCACAGAATGCAAATGAAAACTGCAATGATATTCCATCTCACTCCCAGTCAGAATGGCTAGTATTAATAAGTCAAAAAACAACAGATACTGTTGAGGCTGTGGAGAAAGACTCCACTTATATACTGTTAGTGGGAAGGTAAATTAGTTCAGCTACTGTGGAAAGCAGTTTGGAGATTTTTTAAAGAACTTAAAACAAAGCTACCATTTGACCCAGCAGTACCATTTCTGGCTATATACCCAAAGGAAAATAGATCGTTACACCAAAAAGACACATGTATTCCTATGTTAATTGCTGCATTATTCACAACAGCAAAAACATGGATTCAACTAGCTGCCATCAATGGTGGATCAGATAAAGAAAATGTGGAACATATATACTATGGAATACTACACAGCCATAAAAAAAATGAAATCGTGCCAACATGGATGGAACTGGAGGCCAAAGTCTTAGGCAAATTAGTGCAGAAACAAAAAAAACAAATGCCATACATTCTCACTTATAAGTGGGTGCTAAACGTTGAGTACCCAAGGTCGTAAACTTGGGAACAATAGACATTGCAGACCACTAGAGGGGAGGGGAAAGAAAGGGGCCTGGGTCAAAAAACTACCTATTGGATACTGTGCTAACTACCAGAGTATAATATATTCATGTAAAAAACCTGTACATATACCCCCTGTATCTAAAATAAAACTTGGGGGAAAAACATGATTTTCTTTTTTTAAACTAAAAGGGATTTTTTAAAATATGATTACAAAACAATGAAAATATGAAATGGGAAAATTGTTGGCCATTAATGGGTTCATGTTTTTGCATCTAGGTTTGTATCATAAGGCATCAAAGTATTTGAAGATGAAACTGAAGAGCTTTCATTAATAATTTAATATTTTAGCTTTTATTTTAGGTTCAGGGGCATGATAAATTTTAATAAATCTTGAAATAAATATAATGAATGCCAAATGACCAGAGAGAGGAAAATATCCCGAGTGTCAAAAAGGAGTAAAATAGGAGTCCTTAGGCTTTATATATTGATAAGCTCAATAATTCCTAGATATATTCTAGATAGAATATTAAGCAAATGATTTATAATAAATTTGAGGATCAGATGTGGTGGCTCACGCTTATAATCCCAGCACTTTGGGAGGCTGAGGTGGGTGGATCACTTGAGGTCAGTAGTTCAAGACTAGCCTGACCAACATGGTGAAACCTCATCTCTACTAAAAATACAAAATTAGCTGGGCATAGTGGTGCACACCTGGAGTCCCAGCTACTTGGGAGACTGAGGCAGGAGAATCGCTTGAAACCAGGAGGCAGAGGTTGCAGTGAGCCAAGATTGCACCATTGCACTCCAGCCTAGGCAGCAAGAGTGAAATGCCATCTCAACAACATCAGGGCAGATCCAAGATGGCCAAATAGGAACAGCTCTGGAGTGCAGTTCCCAGCGAGAACAACACAGAGGGTGAATGTTCGCCACATTTCCAAATGAGTTTTTACTGCCCACAGACCAGGAGATTCCCAGGCAGAAAAGTGCCATGAGTTTCCAGCATGGCTGTTTCAGCCAGCACAGTGGGTCTCCACACAAAAACTCACACAAATCTGAGCCACCGTTTCAACTGGCACCTGGAACACCTGGGAGACAGAGCTGCCCATTCAACTGAAAAAAAGGGGGCTGAAACAGGGAGCCAGGTGATCTGGCTTGACGGGTTCCACTCCCACAAAGACCAGCAATCTGAAATGCTCTGGATTGAGAGTTTCACAGCAAGCACAGCTGGACCCAGGATGGTCCAGCTCTGTTGAGGGAAGGCCATCGCCATTACCAAGGCAGTCTGCCACTACCAAAGCAGTCCACCATTGCCGAGGCAGACCGCCATTACTGAGGCAGTTCTAACTACATGTCTGTAAACAAAACCGCAAGGAGGTTCACACAGCAGCTGGGCAGAGCCCATGGCAGCTCAGCAATGCCTATGCTGGCAGACTATGACTAGGCTACCTCCTCACTGGGAAGGGCATCTCTGAAAAAAGGCAGCAGCATGTCAGGAACTTATAAATAAAGCCCCAACTTCCCAGGATAGAGCACCTGGAAAAAAAAGGTGGTTATGAGTTCTGCTGTAGCAGACTTAAGCATACCTGCTCAGCAGCTCTGAACAAAACAATGGAGCTCACAGCTTAGCACTTGAGCTCCTATAAGGAAAAGACTGTCTCCTCAAGCAGCTCCCTGACCCCCATATATCCAAAGAGACACCTCATAAAGGACAGCTCAGGCTGACATCCAGCAGGTATCCTTCTGGGACAAAAATAACAGAAGAAGAAACTGACAGCAACCCTTACCATTCTGCAGCCACTGCAGGTGATCCCCAGGCAAGTAGGGTCTGGGTGGACCTCCAGCAGTTCTACAGCAGCAGGGGCATGACTGTTAGAAGGAAAACTAAAAGAAAGAAATAACTTCATCATCAACAAAAAGGACATCCATTCAGAGACCCCATCTGAAAGTCACCAACTACAAAGACCACAGGTAGATAAACCCAAAAAGATGGAAAGAAACCAGTGCAAAAGGATGAAAACACCCAAAACCGGAACATCTCTCCTCCTCCAAGGGATCACAACTCCTCACCAGCAAGGGAACAAAGCTGGAGGGAGAATGAGTTCTGATAAATTGACAGAAACAGGCTTCAGAAAGTGGATAATAACAAACTTCTCTGAGCTAAAAGAACATGTTCTGGCTGGGCGCGGTGGCTCATGCCTATAATCCCAGCACTTTGGGAGGCCGAGGTGGGTGGATCACGAGGTCAAGAGATCGAGACCATCCTGGTCAAGATGATGAAACCCTGTCTCTACTAAAAATACAAAAATTACCTGGGCGTGGTGGTGTGTGCCTGTAGTCTCAGCTACTTGGGAGGCTAAGGCAGGAAAATTGCTTGAACCCAGGAGGTGGAGGTTGCAGTGAGCCAAGATCACACCATTGAACTCCAGCCTGGGTAATAAGAGCGAAACTCCGTCTCAGAAAAA